>NC_061089.1:42231363-42338863 GCF_015104395.2 Macrobrachium nipponense | reverse complement strand
AGAGGAGGATTTATGGTAGAGAGGAAAGGACTGGGGATTTTATAATAATAACACAAACACACACACACACACGTGTGTGTGTGTGTGTGTGTGTGTACCGTGTGGTGTTTAAGTATTCGGACAGTTACAAAATGTACGTATGATTAACTTCCCATCGTCAAGTACATAACATTTACAATACAGCAGCGCTTAGTAACAAACATAGCCATAAATATGTGCAGACGAGCCTCAGCAAAACGAGTTCCATTTCTGTCCATGCACTTAAGTGACGCCTTCGACTTGAACGCGCGCGAACGCGCTCCACTTGCAACGCCAGGCTGAATACTATAGCAGCTTTCCCAGAGACGATGACGCCACTTGCGTCCTTCGGTCGCATCAAAGGGCAACGAAGCATCACCACATCACGTTAAACAAATATTTTCCTGATTTCTGGTCAGCATCAGTTGCTCGGCCAGTTCCGCAATGAAAGGAGTAATGCAATCGCAGGATTCTGATCTCGATTTTCATCCGCTATAGTGAAATCATCTGTCAATGTTGCTGAACCTTCTATCTCTTATAATTAGATTCGTTATTTCACTCTTTTATTTATGTCTCGTCTTATGCAATCATTCGTCGGCATGTTTGAAATAGACGTGCAAATTGTATCGTTGAGCAGTCTTTTTCAATATTCAAAACATTTTGGCTGGCCATTCTTTTGTATGTAGTCTTATCGCATTCGATTACTTCTGCTCATGCAGTTATAAGTAAAGAGCATTAAGATACTAATATATATACATACATATATATATATATATATATATATATATATATATATATATATATATATAGTATATACATATTATATTTTATATATATATATAGTACATACATATATATACGTATATATACACACATATCTATACACTTACATATATAAAAATGTGCGGGTGTTTGTGTGTGCAAACGCCTCTCCTCACGCACACACAATTAAGTGTTTGTGAGTGTTTCTGATTGTATGTAATATTTCAATATATAAAACAATTCATGCATGTATGTATACATCTAAACCGTAAACTTTTATTTCAATGAACTTATTGGGTAAATGAATAAAAAATCTTTTACTTATCATCCATAAGATCCCAGTACCCACTAATCCCACGACCCCACTTAAACCAAGACTTGAAAACTTGAACAGGTGGTAGCCCTCGTAGTGCCATAAAACGGTAACTTTTAGGAGCAGATTTTAAGAAGTTTTAATTTCCCTCAGCGCCTTATCCATATGAAGCTTGATAAAAAAAAATAAAAATAAAAATAAAGGCTTCATGCGGCAAAGGAATGGTCAGTTTACAATATTCTCTTCGGCGTAGCATTAGCATTGCTAATGCGTCTTTTAACTTTAAATCCCCATGGAGAAATTTTCCATACTTGGTATCAATTATAAGAGAGAGAGAGAGAGAGAGAGAGAGAGAGAGAGAGAGAGAGAGAGAGAGAGAGAGAGAGAGAGAGAGCTGTTCAGCATCAATTAGACGTAGACGAAGTAAAAAGCTGAGAAGTACAACGCGTATTTGTGCTGTTTTTTTAATCCAGGATTCTACAAAGATTTTTCTTTTATCGAATGAAGACGAACTTCTTTCACTTCTTCCATTTTTGTTTTGAACAAATTTAAAATTCATAAACAGTTCTTTAATTACAGAATGGTTTCTGGTTATTTTTTCTTTTTTGCATTGAAAGCTACGATGAATTTTGCTAAAAATGTATTCAAATTTCAAACAAGCAACAGACTCGTCCTAGTTAAACAGTATTACACACACACACACACTACATAACAGTCTTCATCTTAAACACGACTCTCCACGTCCCCTTCAATGTGACTCTTAAGCAACTAAAACAAATGGTATCACTTCTTAAGAGGACAAGGCAAACTTGCTTTGTCAAACAGAGAGAGAGAGAGAGAGAGAGAGAGAGAGAGAGAGAGAGAGAGAGAGAGAGAGAGAGATCTGTAAACCAGAAACAATAAACTTGTGAACATTGCAAAAGGAATCAATGCTACAAATGAAAATGCAGATAATAGTGCATGTGATAAGAGAAAAAGGTAAAGATATTACAGTTAAATAAATTCACCGTTAAAATCGCCAAAGTCATTATAAACATTAACTCCTCATACAAGTGAAAATCATGACATCTAATATTTAAATCTCAGTCGTTTGTGATTCACAATGTCTTGTAATTCTCACACTGAAAAAATGAAATACAAATTGGTTTTGTCTCTGCAGATTTCCATTCCATAAATAGACACGAGCAAGGAAGACGGCCTGTTTGCAATTACATAAGAAATACGTAAAAAATGAACCGAAGTTTCTTTGGTGCAGCCGAGTTTTCTGTACAGCGTATCATGGTGTATGAAGCTCTCAGCCACGGCCTATGAAACTTTCAGTCACGGCACGGTGGTGGCCAGAGTTGTTAGCAGCTATAGCGGAGCCAGACGCGCGATGATGGCTAACTTTAATCTTGAATAAAATAAGAACTACTGAGGCTACAGGGCTGCAATTTGCTATGTTTGATTACTGGAGGGTGGATGATCAACATAGCAATTTGCATTCCTCTAGCCTGAATAGTTTTTAAGATCTGGGGGCGGACAGAAAAATTGCGGACGGACAGACAAATAGTCATCTCAATAGTTTTCGTTTACAGAAAACTAAAATGTGATTAATTACTCATTAGATCCCTTCCAGGAAAATCGTCAAAGGGGAGAGATTTTGCAACATATACCTTTTTGATGAAATTATAAATAATCCACGAGGAGTAAGATTCTGACACGAGCCTTCGAAAGGAAATGGTTAACAAAGTAATTTTGAAAAATTACAAGTAAATCATGATGTAAATAACCAAACGAGTCTTTCAAAAATCTTTTTATCAGAGGAAAATTCTGACAAGCAGAAAAGAACTTCAGGCAAACGGACCTCAAGAAATCTGCTCATGAAGGGAGTATGTTTCTCTAATTTAAAAACGCACGATGAGCTAAGATGAAGGTTTTCCTGCCTCTTTACGAAGAAGTACGAGTGGTAAAGGATTTAGAAGCATTTTTAAATAATAACAGGATTGTGACTTTAGAAAAATAAACAAATGTAAATATATATATATATATATATATATATATATATATATATATATATATATATATATATATATATATATAACAACGGCCCCCACCCCCGCCACCTATGATTTCCGTAGAGACGAAAATGCAATATCACAAACTCCCACCGTTCCTGTGAGCAAATTCCAGAATGACGGTTTACGAGAAGAGCGAGATCCTGACTCTTCAGCAATGAAGAAACGATTCAAGCTTTGAAGAATGAACACAGGAATCTCGGTGGTGAGCCTACCTGGTAACATTTGACGACAGTATTAACAAACACACACACACACAACCCAAAAGCAATTACTACCTATTTGGTTTCATGTCTACAAGTTATGCTTACAGGATTCACGATCTAAAACCCTTTGCCATGTCTGAGTAGTAGTGCATAATACGAGTATATGAAAACCTGAGAGATATTTTGACAATTCAGTGCATATTGGTATTATCATGCACATTGGACATACATCAGACTGTAATGATCTTATAAAACACTTTACTCTTGGACCCTCCAAAGTATTCAGGCAATGATTTGCCATGAGCTAAGTTATTTTTCCCATTCATTCTACTTTTGCACCTGTAAAGGTAGTAAATTCTTTCAAGAAGAAATGTATTCAAGGTCGGTTAGCTCATGGTGTATCTCGCAAACAAAGATTTATTAAAAGTCATCATTAGCCCTCAAAATGCAAGATATTTTGAAGGTAACAATAGCAACCTGAAGGTAAGATACTCTGAAGTCATCATTAGCTCTCAATATGCAAGGTCCTCTAAAAGTCACAACTACTTTTTTAAAACAACAAGACACTATGAAGTCATCATTAGCTCGCAAATTGAAAGATACTCTAGAGTCATTATTAGCTCTCACAATAAAAGATTCTCTACAGTCATTACCAGCTCCTTAAATGCAAGGTGAAAAACACCGGCAATGAAGAAGGTAAAAGTATCCTGGTTCCCACTTGAGGCATTCTGCGATCAGAACAAACAGGGGTTGTTTTTTAGCGAATGTGAAATTAAAAGGATCGGTTAAGTGAGATATTTGTCTTCGTTGTTACCTCTAGAACACACAGTAACACATTGGTTATACAACAAATTAATGTTTACACCACAACAGAAAGCTGCTATATACAGATTTACTGACTATTATGGATACCTGTTGCTTACAATTAAATGAATATTATTGAAATATACATTCCGTGTTATATCCTTAAAATATTCCGTTTTATGTAATATGGCATTGAAACGTTCCCACCATATCTAAGAATGGAGTTCCAGCGGCTTCTCAACTTCATTATTCCTAATTTTCTTCAACACCGTTGAATAATATTAACCTCTTAATGATATTCCGCGTCCTACCCATCCGGCCTCTCTCTCTCTCTCTCTCTCTCTCTCTCTCTCTCTCTCTCTGCCTTCCTTAGAAGCTAATTCTCTCCTCGCTTTATTTCATATTGACCTTCTGTCATTTGTTCCATCCAAAGATCACAGCTATAGGCCCTGAAGATAATTCCACTCCAGTCACGAAGGATATTTAACAAGATGATACCATTGTAATTCTGCAAGTCAACAGTTATTACTGTTGTCAACAGATTTTGGAAGCTGGATAACTTGATAAGTTTTGTCTCTAACGATTTTCACGCGATAGATAGACGCGAGCAAGGAAGATGGTCTTTTCGCAATTAAATAAGAAACAAGTAAAAAACGAGCCGAAATTTCTTTGGCGCAGGCGAGTTTTCTGTATGCTTCAACTGCCAATACTTGCAATGGAATATTACATGAAATGACGAACAAAACATTCAAATTAACTGAGAGAAAAAGAAAGAGTTATACATCTGTAAACAAATATGCATATAAAACTATGTCCATGCACATATTTGTTTCCAAACACAATATACGTTATTGTATTATGAACGAATACCAATAACCTAAATAACCGTACAAGTGCATCCCAACTGTATCTGAACTCATATTTTGGAGATATGTATATATCGCTGTTTAAAAGTTTTAAATTATACTGAGGATGAACTGTTCGTGCCACAGACATGCATTTGCTTTGACGCAATTTCTCTTCTAAATTCAAAAGAAGAAAATGCTTCCATTTATTTTCTCTTATGAGCAGGTTGCTCGTCAAATGAAAAACCGCGTCTACGACTGCTGCTCTGTGCAATTTCTTCCACAAATGAGATTTCCCAAAAGAGGCTAAATTACAGTTTGCATGCCACGTTACACTCTTCTTGGATTTTAGCAGAAATCTCTCTCTCTCTCTCTCTTCTCTCTCTCTCTCTCTCTCTCTCTCTCGTCACAATATTCTAAATAGACTAGCAAAATCCCCTTCGACTTCTTAATATTTCTTGACTATTCTGTATACACACACACTCTCTGTATAAGGAAATTTTTGTTTCATGTACCCCATTTTTGTTTCATGTACCAAGACTTAACAGTAAGCGCGGCTTATCTTCCATGACACTTTTATACTATTTTTGAATAACTTTCTACGCTCAGGAAACCTGACATCCAATAAAAGATATCGTTCCCAAGACCCTTAGGTGTACTTGTTATCAACTGTTCATAACAGTTTTTTTTTTTTTTTAATGTGTTCAAGATTATACGATGAGTTTCCAATACTTATTTCCTTCTCATCAAAAAGAAAAAAAAATCTCAAGTCCCGGACTAATGATGTAAAAATTTCTACTCCAACATTAGCGACACACCGGATAGCTGGTTACAATCTTCATAAAAGTAATGCCCCAACTCGCTATTAGGAAAAATAACAATGGTTGAGTTTTGTCATACTTCACTGGAAAACGATATTTGTTTTTTACATTCCAGCAAATCCAGCAATACCATACGCAGGTTCTGTAACAACTTACAAGTTTTCATCTTTTCTATTCATATTTCTGCAGAAATGCTGAAAAGGCAATAACATTCTCTTAAATTTATCAGCACCTGAATCTCAAATGAATCAACTTTCACTATAATACGTAACGTTTGTATTATCATACAGCTGAAAAAATACGCCACTCCGAAAAGAAGTAGCAAATCAACAAAAAAAATTTCACTCACGCAAAGGTGTGGGGTTTGCACACTCAATCCCAAAATTTACTGGGACTCCGGAAGGTTGTTCCCTTATAGACCCACCCCTTCGAATTGGAAGAAAGGTATAGGGTGAAAAAATTCATAATGTATATACTATATATACATATGTACATAATTACACACACACACACATATATATATATATATATATATATATATATATATATATATATATATATATATATATATATATATAAATATATATATATATATATATATATATATATATATATATATATATATATATATATTTAACACCGTCAATTCTCTCTCTCCGTCCACAAAAAGCACACTGAAATACCTCGAGTTCGAGACTATTACCCTGAAATAAAAACTGTCCTTCGTAATTTAACAAATGGTCGCAAACTAATCAACGACTGCTTATTTCACAAACTGAACGACCGTTTTCTGCCGCCGGCATCTCCAACTTTGAGTCCAGAAGCACATACAAAATTCTGCTTTCCCTGCATCCGCCGCCGCCGCCGCCGCCGCTCTCATCCCACACACATAATCACGAACGATGCGGAAGCAGAGTTTCAATTGTTTGGTTTGGTCACCGAGCGAGCGATTCGCTTTCGGCTGAACTCGAAATTGGTTTCTCTAAATAAAAATTGGCCGCCGGTATTCGCACGTGTGTGAATCAGGTGACATGCCGTCATTCGCAGAGAAGTGTATACATAGCAAGGGACATTTATTTGATTGTGTATAAGGTTCATATTTATCATAGAAAATCACAGTGCGAGAATACAAAACATGACAAAACTCAAGTCAGCAAAGTAGGAAATGGTAATTACGGAATACAGCCTAACCTGCCCTTTCCTAGGCGCGTTGCTTCCTACCTGGCCAGGAGGTGGCCAGGAGGAGAAGGGAGTTGTCCACCCCCGTCTCCTAAGATCCCTTACTGGGAATGGTCATTGCATGTATATAACAATTTAATTTAACCTCCCTTAAAAATACCTTGGCTTCGATGTCCTGGAACTATAGGAATTGTATCTGAACAATGCCTTATTGAATGTCTTTATGCATATCGTTTAAGATTCATTTTTTCCATTACATACAGGGGAAATTTTTGCTTTAAAAGTTTGCATTTTTCTCAGTAAAAGCCCAGGTTACCCAAAGTAGTCCTCCACAATTGTTAGAAAAACCGTGAGGTTATTTTAGGAATAGGCAGTCATTACCAGAAACAAGCGAGAGTCAATATTTACAAGGCTAAAAATTATATGAAAATCTTGTAATTATTCCACTCTCTCTCTCTCTCTCTCTCTCTCTCTCTCTCTCTCTCTCTGGATGAATTTTCTAAAACGCTATATTTCCTGCTTTGTCTGTACATTGTCGTTCACAAAACAAGATAAAATCTTTCAGTTATCCTCAGAATACTACTCTGTCACTGGGCAATATCCACGTCTCTCCAGTTCCTCGTTGGTAACGATCCGAAAATAACCACATTCGCAAACACGATCGAAATCAATAACCCATTATTATATCCAGTATCAGGGAGGTCTGCCCTGGCCCCCTGGTGGACGTATTTCAAACTAACAAGGGTAACGAATGGTACTAATACACGATCGTTGAAGCTCTACACCTACAAGCTGTTCCCACAGGGTGAACCGTGAAGACGTGCGCGGCTGTTCCCAAAGGGGAGAGAAGTAGAGGGCTTGTGCTTCATGTAGTGTACATAGATACAACCAACCCATGGCCAGCTTGAGAGCGAGATTAACGAATCTCCTAAGGAGGCATAACCAACAAAGAAGCGATAAAAGCCCAGTACCGAGGGAGCCAATTAAACGCATGACTAATCGACCTTACGTAAAGATTCACCCCTGATTGGCCAGCTAGCCTCGTCTGTAGTTTGGGGAACACGACATATGGAGGGGTGGGTGGCTCTGAAACTTGAAAGGGTTCTACTTATACAAGGATAACGGAGAAAATACAGGAAAATATTAACATCTGAGCGAAGACATGAGAGTAATTTAAATTGAAAGACAGCAAGAAAAAGAACAAATATAAGAAGGATAATGGGAAGTCTCTCCAAAGAACGAACTTCGTAGCTGTCGTTGATAAAGACCGATTCCTATTAAGACCAAAGAGACCGAGAGAGAGAATGGCGTTGGATTTAGTGCCAAAGACTTCAAAAGCGTCGGGGTTGAAAGGATTTAATGACTTGGACCCACAGTCTACAATAATCATAATTAGCAGCAAAGATCCCGGGCCTCCGAAAGGATCAAAGACTGTTAATTAAGGTGAGAGCAAACTGCTCGAAAAATGTTTATTTTCAACCGTAAACTACGGGGAAAAAACTGGACAGATGTGCGAATATTATTTTCATCGTACACGTGGCAACAATAGGCAAGACATGAAGGCTTCGCTACTTTTATCTGTTACTTAGGCGAAATTTATGGTGTCAGGGACAAAATAATTGACATTAGGCGTTCGTAAATCATGTTAACCAAACGAGATATTTCTTTCATTCTAAATGTGTACAGTTAACCGACGATGACTAAAACCTTTTACGGGACTTAATAACCCTGATTATTCACCATCAGACATTTATGGATATAGATCATATTGATAAAAAAATTTCGCATTCTATATCAAATTAAGACTGTTTCCCCCATTATAAATGTGCACTACGGTTAAGTAGGATTAATAAGACTCATACGGCAGGATTATATCACGCAAGAACATGCCTCAGGTAACATTTATGGTTAATCGAAAAGCAAGTATTCCTTTGCCAGCTTGACTAAAGAAAAGAAGTAACTACTTTCTTCTTTTAATAAACAAAATAAAATGAAGATTAAGTAAATAAAATAAGATAAGGGAGCAATTATATGCATATCTCTTACTCTGACCCAAAAAATAATTTCCATCGCCTGCCTAACATATATAACGAAAACCCTTTACAAGAAATTAACAAATAACACATTGCCGGAACAAATAATAAAAGTCTTTAGAGGGAATTGATGAATAAATAGAAATAAAAAGGAAAATTAAGGGTTGAACAGAAATTATGGAATTTCTTCCTTCCTAGATTAAAAGGTGTTTCACACTCTAGACATAAATTAGAATCAAATGAAGAAAACTTAGTATCCATCTTATAAGTTGATGGAAGAAAAAAATTACACTTCCCACTTGCCTAAGGAGTCAAGTGACACAATAAATAAAAAAAAAGGAAAAAAAATCGCAGTCTGTCCACTGGGAAGAATTCCTCTGGTTGAAACTGGGTTGGGTTGAAGGAGTTGATGCACTTGAAAATGACGACAGACAATGACAACGGACAGGTTGGTATTAAGGAACTCGACGCCTGACGGCATCTGAGACATACTCGGCCCTCTCTTGCAAAGACCTTTTTATTTCGTCTTCTCTTTAGTTCTTTCGTCACTTTCCCACCCACCTGAATCAGGCCGGTTAAAGCTTATTGAAGTCAATTTTCGTTCCTGTTATTTCATATGTAAACTGAGGCGGTATTTTAAAATTCAATTTTATTAATTGGCGGTATACTCTCTCTCTCTCTCTCTCTCTCTCTCTCTCTCTCTCTCTCTCTCTCTCTCTCTCTCTCTCTCTGTTTTCGTTAAGGTTATTTTATATATCAGCTGACGAGGTCTTATGATATTCAATCTCTCTCTCTCTCTCTCTCTCTCTCTCTGTCCCACCCCACACGCTATTCAGTGTGGCACACCCAGAACCGTCTCCCCACTCCACCTCACTCCACTCCACTCCTCTCCTCTCCTCTCCTCTCATCTACTCCGCAGTGCCCAAATACACTTCGCCCACCTCTACACTTGTCCACTTCATCCAGTGTAACCTTGATCGGGATAGGCTTGCCATTGTGGACGTCGTTACTTCTCCAGCTTCAAGCGTCTCCTTCCTCAAGTTGTCATGACAAAATATCGTTTTTTAACCATTCCAAATTTCATTTATGCAACTGTTAATGGAATAATTTTTTATCTCTTATGCAAAGTTGGTATGACCTGTAAATTACAAACTGGAAGCATGGGACGGCCTACAAAAGCATTGTTTTTCCACAATTTTTCTTACGTTTACGTGTCATAAATACTTCATTATAGTTATATTGTTCAAGTTAGAACAGGCATCACATGAGACCACACACTATTCACTACAATCATCTAAATGATTATACGCTCGCTCTCTCTCTCTCTCTCTCTCTCTCTCTCTCTCTCATGTGCACCTTTAGGAAATAAAGCATGTCTGCTTTTCTTTTCTTTAGTATTTAGAATACTGCCGGTCTTAATAAGCGTACAGCTTTAACCATGAAGTAACACACAAAAGAATTTGGCATTCAGGGTACAACACAATCTGTAGCTATGAATCCTCTATAAAAGAGATATTCCTCAGCAAAGTTAATATTCTCGGTAAATCAAAATCTGCGACCGTAAAACGTAATACTGAAATACTCCTTCTCTCTCTCTGTCTCTCTCTGATCTCACAGTGCGTTAAGCTCACACCTGAATAACCATTAGTCGATCCCCAAATCGGGCGAAGAAGGAACATACCATTGTTCCTTGATAATTCATAATGCCTCTGTAGTCGAAAGTAGTGAATCATATAATACCTGGTTGTTAATTGACTGTAGTAGGCCAAAGGTCGGAGAGAGAGAGAGAGAGAGAGAGAGAGAGAGAGAGAGAGAGAGAGAGTGCTCCGTCAAATCGTGCGCCATTTACCTGAAAAACAGGAGTTCTTCAACGAGGTAATACTCGCTTAATTAATCGAAGTTGAATCATTCATGCGACTCCCATAGAATAAGCGTATCTCTCTCTCTCTCTCTCATTTCCTCCGCACTTCCCAAAACTGGTACGTAGAGAAAAGTGGACAAAAATAGTCTGAGTCTGAGTCTCCTCAACACCTGTATCGCACTCCTTATGTCTCTCCTCTCATCCCGTTCATCACGCCTACCGATCCTGTTTCACAGCCCTGGTTCCACACGTGCGGTTCATCTTTGTTTACCGGTTCCCAATATTGTGTTGAACTACGCCTTCCGACATTCCGTCAAATGCCGTCGCATGGTGCCTGACACTGTCTATACCGTCTATGTCAAAAACTATGATGGCTCAAGGCTATAACCCATGAACAACCGTATATATTTTAACTTATTTTACGTGAAATTTCAAGCTCTTCATCATCTTGAATATCAGTGACCAAATATCAACACCCATAGAGGGAACCGGTGCTAAGGTATACGATCAATTTCTCAACTGGTTGCGCAGAAGAAAACAAACACGCAATCAAACCAACATCACGTGAAAGGTAAGAAACGATGTCTTTTCATTCTTGTGTCAATAAAAGACGGACAAAAAATGCTCAACCATCATCTGATTCGTATGAAAACCACGAAATGATCCCGTTTCAATTTTATTGTCAAAAAAGGCATACTGAAATACCTTCACATTTGCGTGAAAATGTAATAATTGTGCTATACCAGAGTTCTAGACATGAAAGGCATTCAAACAGAACACACACACACACACACACACATACACAGAGGAAGACGTTACAGACCCGTGCTTGTTGGGGGGTCGTCTCTACTGCATGTTCATGAATGAGCGCCCTTTGAGTAACCTGAGGCAAACACGCATCCGCAAGGGATATGCCTCGATGTTCCATTATTAAACCTTCATACAAAACACCAGCAGACGTCATTTACCTGAAATTCAATACCACAGTTCATTGTTGCCAGCGAATGTGTCCTATTCTAAAAGTCGAATTGAAAATGCAATCATGTGGGGTTTTTGCTCTCTTTTTCGGACTGGGGTCGCTGGCAATAATAGGGGGATGGACAAGCTAATACCCTTTTTCTAGCTTAGAACCAAGGAAAAGATGAAAAAGAAGAGGAGGAAAGACACGAAAAGATTTACCAAGAGGGAACCGGAGCTATTTTAACATAATCCTTCTGAAGTCGCTTTAAATATTCTGCCTCATTTTTTCTTGTTGCAAACTTTGCAACCTAGAATACGAATTTCACGTAAAAACAACTTTTTCTTTTTTACGGTAACCCCTCTTATTAAAAAATGAATATGAAAAGCCAACGTGTTATTTCAAAACATCTTGATTTCATAAACACGTTCCTGAAACATCCTCAGTACAGGCTCTTGACGCTTTTGCAATGAAATTAAAATAGTATACTTACTCGTTCTCAGAAAACGTTCCACACTAAATGCAATTACGTAATATATATATATTGTGTGTGTGTGTGATGTTCATATAAACTGGAACTTAACTCTTTCTTTAAACCTACAAAATCCTTAGGTATACTGGGATAGGGAATGATACATAGTCTATGATATGATAATAATACGATATTTTGATTAATCCTATATATAGTCTCTCTCTCTCTCTCTCTCTCTCTCTCTCTCTCTACTCTCTCTCTCTCTCTCTCTGTGAAACACTTCATCCGAAATCGCAAAGGCGTTAGAGAAGCGAGCGAGATGAATGAGACACGTGTAATCCGAGGACGAGCTTTTCTGAATAGAAATAACACGAATGACGAATAACCTCACACGCCGTCGTATGAAAGAGAAAATATATTTCGCTTCCTCAAGGCTCTCTCTCTCTCTCTCTCTCTCTCTCTCTCTCTCTCTCTCTCTCTCTGAAGAAAGAATCCTCATTCTCAACAGAGTGCTTGGGAGGGAACTTAGGATACTTTGTGAAACAAAAATGAATTAATCAGCTAATTAATTATAGAAGGTTTAAGTCTGGTAAAGTCTTTTCTAAGAGGTAGAAGGCTGCGGATTACGTCACATTTTTCTAGGGGAAGAAAGGGTTGCAGACGCAACACTACAGGAAGGAGAATAAAATGGTGGATGATGGTTTATAACTTGAATGCCCGTTACAGGACCTACTTTCGTTCCATAAACTTATTTCAAAGCCTTAAGAAATCCATTCCATAAACACTAGAATTCGGTTTGCTACACGATAAAGCTTTGACAGAGAGACCTTTTAGTTACTCCCTACAATAGAGAAACGGAAGGAGAAACAAGTACAATGACACTGCAGGAAGCGCGATCACTTCTGAAGAGCAAGCAGATGTGCAAGAGGCATTCCATTGGAATCAAGAAAAAATAAAGTCAATGGTGATAGCACTAATGGACATAATTTCGTTCGCCTCCAATTAAAAACTTCGAGCCCACCATGTAGCAACAGACGCAGATAAAACTACCAGCTTAATGTAAAAGATCAAACAAGAACAAATACAGGCCTTAATTGACAGAGAGAGAGAGAGAGAGAGAAGAGAGAGAGAGAGAGAGAGAGAGAGAGATGACGTCACTCTCTAAAAATCCCTTGTCACCTGAATTCTCTCGTTACTGAAACATAAGGGATGGCATCAACTGATCATTTCGGAGGGGCATAGGAGTAATGATTCTCTGCCAAACGACCTTTTTCATGACAGTCGTATACTCCTTAACAACCCACTTACAGGTGGTTAATTGCAGATATGGGCTACCAGTTAACTGGACCCCTCTGAATGGATGGTACTTTAGATAATGGAAATGGGATTAGTGAGCTTATAAATCCGTCAACCGAACGCATACAGAGATTACAGTTTATTACAGATCAGTCTTGGAGGTGGAGCGTTTTACCCAATACGATAACCTTTTTCTTGGTGATTATTTTAGTTTAGAATGCTCTTATTTTAAATTACTTATAGCAACCCAGTGCTAATGAACACCCCATGCTATCAATGAGGAGCTTTATTTACAATAATCACGGCGAAGCTACAATTAATTAAAATTGCTTTCTATATTCCCTCAAATTCGCTGTAAGATCTTTTACTTAATTATACAAACAATAAACTACATTTCTATGCATTCCAGTGACACTGAAAGAGGTGTGATTCATTTACTCTCTTTTTAAAACAATTACGAAAAGCAGGATTACCAAAGTTTTCAGAAGTTTCGAAAAACAGGATCATCAAAGTACTGAGCAAAAACATTTTCTCCCAAAATTGACTAAATTCCCTGGTAAAATTCATATGACTGGTCAGAGTCAATTAAACATATTCGAAATCACCTGCCGTCATTTTACCAAATGCCGAAGAAAGCCCCTGAATCCAAGAACTATGCAGACGAAAATAATCAAATGAAGAATGCAGTCTGTGAAGAGGGCTCACACTTGACAGATACCTGTTTTTAAATCAGGTTGACATAGATAAATGGTTCATGAACACAACATTGCCACGCGGATGATAAAATTCCTAAAGGAATGTTGTCAGTGCGTTGCCTCTCACCTTCATAAGGCTAAAGAAATGTTTATTTTCCTTCAGCTATCTACAAGGGACAGGTAATTGCTTTACTTTCCATGTTCAAAAGATTTCGAAAATAAGGCGTACCACCCTTCCTTAAATAATAGAATTGCCGCTATCATTGCAGAAACATGTTAGTTTGCGTACTAGGCCTATGGTTTCTTTCTGCTTTTACATTTGCATGCCAGCAGGTGGGTTAGGAATGACGGTTGATATGTGATTGCTGACTATGCCCACAGTGTTTATAACCGAATGGGCATTGTATTATTATTCACAGTCATTAATCAATCTATAATCGTCATTAACAAAGATAAACAATGATTCAAAATATTGAAGGTTGTATCTTTTAAAGGTGAAAATATAATCTATTAATGGGATGATTTTGAAACAAAATGGCATTTTTACTGTGAATGCAGCTCATGAAATCTAAAACTGCAAATGCAAAGACATTATATAAAACTAAAAAAATGCCTGTAATGTATGCAAACTAAGAGTACACCCGAGTCCCTGCGCTAATTTCTTTTTCATGAAACATCTTGAAATCATGGAGTCATTTGGAACTTGCGAGAAAGCTTCCGCACGGAAAAGTAACAAGAAACAAAAAGGTCTCAAATCGTAATGAAGAGTCTCGGTAAAACCTCACTAGAATGCAGACGACCAATTCCTAAGAGAATGATCAAGGCGAGTAAGGTTTAGAGAGACTATCAACAAGGCGCTAACGAGGGGTTAACGAGTGTTTTAACGAGTGCCAGTGAACGAGTCACGATGAAAACAACGGGCCTGTTAAGGGGAGAGCCAATGGAGACCATTCGCCTTCTAAGTACATGAGGATTACCCCTTAGCGTCCCATTAGAGGAGGCTTGTGCATGGCCATTACGGCCATCAAGGAAAGCCATATCAATTTCATTCTCTAATAATTCCATTGTTATGAATTAGTTTTATTATTGGTATTACTTTGGTTTCATTTTAGTTCATTTCTTTTTGGCAAAAAAAAGGAAAAAACAAAAAAAAAAAAAAAAAAAAAAAAAAAAAAAAAAAAAAAAAAAAAAAAAAAAAACTTGACAAAATTAATATGTGTATTATTAACTTTCCATTGTTTTCTCTTTGCTGCATTTAGTTTTGCAGCCCGCGGCGCCCCCCCCCCCTCCCCACCAAATTGGGGGGAATGTGGGGGGCGTGGCTTGAGTGTAGTTTACGGAAATACACTTTATGATATTTGCACTTACAGTCTTTTACTTTCAAGGCCGGACGTGGAAAAATTATAAGAAAAAATATTGGTAAAAGAGTCAAAAATACAGCACCAGCAGAACATGGAAAAATTGTGTTGAATGGAAACAATGGTAAATTATAACAGAACATAAGAGGAATATTACAAAAACGTTAGTTGAGCAGAACCAAAACAGCATTCTCCTCAAAACGAAAGCCATGAGTAAACTCCAGCTTTTTATCTATATTCTATTTAAGATAAAGTCTCCCTTTTGGAGCTCTGAATCGGAATGTCAATGGTAACGATAAGGACTTGGTTCACACTAATATTGAGTTACAAAAGAGTGACAGGGCATTATATTACATGCTGGGGCGTCGAATAACCCATGCCCCAGCATAAATGACTTGATACAGTATCATTTGGGGAGCTATGCCGCCGAAATGACTTACCCGCGTATGTACACACGCGCTCACACGGTGGTGTATGACATGACAAAACCACACACACACAGAACATCATTCATTGGGATGTTTGTAGGGTCTCCTTATCCTATGGAATCATTCCGACCATATCATGTTTTTACTTAAATACCTTAAAGATATATAATATATATATATATATATATATATATATATATATATATATATATATATATATATATATATATATATATATATATATATTCTTAACATTTTTCTAAAAAGTGATAACTAAAGGGGGAAATAAGGAAATAATCACTGTCACATTCATAACTAAACTATTGAATTGGTAATAAACCATTTTATTAAAAAAATTCCCCAATATCTACATACATATGTATGTATGTATGTATGTATGTATGTATGTATGTATGTATGTATGTATATATATATATACATATATATAATATATAGACAGATACATAAACAGATTGATAGATAACAAAAAATTTGTACTCAGGGCAACAAGAAGTAACTATTTCCCCTACAGAATCAGGTACAAAAGAACGATATATTTAGTAATTTTAAGTTGCGCAGGACCAGAATAGAAACGACAGTTTGTGACGCCTAACACAGTCATATTAATCATAGACCCTACTTGTAAATACAGTCCTATATCATTTCATGAAACAATAACAAATAAACGAAATAACTTGATAATATGGGGCTTTAGCAAAGATACTTCTTGTTTTTATTCTAAAGAATAATATTTTCATATTGTGACAACAAAAATTATTGTAGCTACACGGAGAAGAACGTCCATAACAGCTGGACAAACCCGTGTAAACAAATTTGCTACAATCTGGTATTTCGTTCCTTCATAAACACCGTAAAAAAACAGTGAAATAGTTCATGAACGCAACCAGTAACGACAATGTAAACACTGCCTCCTACCACTGCTGTTTGTTGTTTGTTACAACTGTTTGTTTTACTCACTTCTCGTCATAAAAACAGCGGAGCCAACCGCTGATGATCCACAAAAACCGGAAACTTATAAAAGACAACACACATGCTACTGATTGGTAGAACCAGCCACAAGTTTCTCTGTGTTCGCAAACTGAAGGTCGAGACTGAAGCAAACCTTCAAGGCGAGGTTAACCTTCAAAACTAGTTGGTAAAAAAAAAATAGGAGTATGACGAATTGAGGAAAAATATGGGAGTTGCGAGATGAAGTGAATGAGAACCATAAATCTAAATTACCATACTGACCTTCGTGTTACCTTATTTTCAGTAACTTCTTTTTGATTAACACCAACACCACCACCACCACTACTACTACTATTGCTGCTACTAATAATAATAATAATTATTATTATCATATTATAATGATCGTACAGGAGGTAAAAAGACAGCTCCAAGATAGTTTTAAGCAGTATATTATTTTTAAGAAATGAGAGATTTCTTTCGCTTTCCTGAACTACTGCGCCATTCGTCAAAACAATAGGTAAGGTGAATGTGCAGTGGTCCTCAAAAGCTAGAGCATTCTGTACTGATATTATATACTTAGAAATCTACGCAAGAAGGGCCTTTTTGTCCCCAGCTTTTGCCAAACCGTGATTATACATTGATGCAAATAATAATAATAATAATAATAATAATAATAATAATAATAATAATAATAATAATAATAATGCGAGGAACAAAATGTATGTTAAAATAAGCACAAGTTCAGCAACATCATCAAGGGCAACAGTAAAACACAAAAAAATAATACGAAGACTAAAGATAACTCGTACAAGAAAATAGGGCAGCAATTAACAACAACAGCAACAAAATCAACAACAACATTAATAGCAAATATCCTCACAAAACTTCATTTATGCCAACGCGTCAGCACAGAAGCATTTTTTAAGACCGCCAACGCAGAAGTGGCTGGTTTTAAGGACATTTTTTTCTAACAATCCAATTTGTATACCGAATGCCTTCCCGTGTCTTAGTGGAAAAAGCTTGAGAGAGAGAGAGAGAGAGAGAGAGAGAGAGAGAGAGAGAGTAAAAACTTGACTGGAGACATACAAGCAAGCCAGCACATAAAACGGCAACACACAGCTGTAATTAAAACACTGACACAGAATACTAAGAGGAAAAAAAAAATATTCACATGTGCGTCATAGAATAACAATGAGGAGCGAGGATCAGTAGAGAACATATAATCTAGCTTATGAGCAAGGAAGTCAGAAACAAAGGGAAAAACCGGTATGGGATCTGGTAAAGCACGACTTCGACATTGCACAAAAGACATAAATTTCACCGACTCTCTCTCTCTCTCTCTCCTCTCTCTCTCTCTCTCTGTATGTGTGCATGCGACTCTCTTAAATCTTCAATAACAAACAGCGACAGGTTCTCTAATATAAATATGAAAAACCATAAATATGAAAATTAAAATTCTTCCAATGTATACAAAAACGACTCCTACCAGTTGGAGCATTGTAACCACACACTAACCACCCTTGGGATTTAGAGGTGTATTTGGTGCTGGCTGGGATGACGGTAGCCCAAGATCTTTGGTTTTAGGAACAACATAATGTGTATTTGCTCCCCTCCACAAAGCCTCTATCAATATCAAATGCATTCCCGTTATCAGGAAGCTTCTGTGAAATACGTTTGTGCAACATAAGAAGATAGGAATATAATGAATGGCACAATTGGCAGTGGAAGAATATTCCAGAGAATCTCATGATACATTTGAACATTTTTACTGTTACAAATAATTTTCAGAATAGCAAAACGAAAATTATTAGATTTATGTCTACAGCATATATAATTTCATTCATTCTTTTCATGTTTAACATCTAGGCATTATTTAGAAAACTGATAAATATTAAGTAAAAATGTGTCCGAGAGAGAGAGAGAGAGGAGAGAGAGAGAGAGAGAGAGAGAGAGAGAGAGAGAGAGAGAGACTTACGCTATATCAATACTAAAAAAAAGTGAAAATCCCATATAAGACAAAGACCCTAAAATAACGCCGGTCTCTTTTCATAACAACTTAAAAATACGCGCGCGCGCACACACACACACACACACACATATGCAAGCTCGTACAAATACGTACAGATCCATACTGCAGTTTATGAGTATATATATATATTATATATATATATATATATATAATATATATATATTATATATATATACATACTATATATATATAATAGAATTAAATTATATATATATAGATATATATATATATATTATATATATATATATATATATATATATATTTGTGTGTGTGAAGTGTTTCAGAATGGATATTCGTGAATATGTGATCATGAACGCGTATGACGTAATGCCCTATATTTGCCTGCTTATACATACGTATATACAATGTGGTGGATAATTGAAGTACTAGTTCATTATAAACACAATGCAAAAGCAATTGAATTACTCCACGTAGTACCTCAGACACACGATACCTTGTCCACTTGCCAGGCTTACGCAAACAGTGGGAAGACTACTCGAGTTAATTTCAAAACTTATGACTATGCATTTATTTTATCTTAGGTATAATATTATGAGCTTCGTTCTTACTTGCTGTAAAATATTTATACAAATGACGTAAATAAGAATATTCTCTTTATGGTTATCATTTGCAGTATTATTACTACCATCATTATTACCGAGTGAAAAGATGGACATCAATGTTGTACTCCCATGACTCTTGTTATCTTCCAGTATACCTTAACAGAAGCCTTTACCCACCTCTCTCTCTCTCTCTCTCTCTCTCTCTCTCTCTCTCTCTCTCTCTCTCCTTTGTTCCGTACTACCATACTGGTGCTGTATGATCCCTTAAACTAAGTGGATTTGTTGCATCATGACAGCGCACATTCACATTTCAAGCAAACTCCATGGAAGTGAAAATGCAAATATAACGAAAATTAATGTAAATAACAATACATCTCTACAACTAATTCACGTTCACAAGTACTCGAAGCTATAGAAAATCTACAAAGATAAAAAACGAAATCAACTAAAAAGACATTTCAGTTGAAAGGAAATTGCTGTCGGTGAAATTCAAGTTTAATGCAAATTACTCGGAAGACGAACAGGTCTTCAAATTTGCTCGGAAGACGAACAGGTCTTCAAGTTAAATTCCACGACTAGACCGCAATAGCTCTGGTGACACCAACAATAGCCAATAATCCTTGGCATCTTTAAGGGTCAGACGAAAGCCTCCTTTTGCCATTTCCGATTTGTTTTGGTTTGACATCTGCCGAGATTGGGGTCATGCGCTCTTTTCTTCAGTGGCTTTACAGGACCTTTTTCTTTTTCTTCCTTTTCTGTCGTCTATTTCTCTTTAGTAGTCTGCACTCACTCTGTACATAGAAGTTTAGGTGACTGCAGCAGGTTTATTTTTCTTGGCTTGGATGAAAATTTTTTTTGTAAGGATATGGCTTACAAACACTTGGCAATATACGAAAGGTCACTGCTGTCAATCTGTAACCTCAAGTCTATTTGATGATAAAGTTGACATTTTATAGAAATGTTAAACAACAGCATGCGCTATCTTTAATTCGATTTCTAATATATTCATCTCCACAAGATGTCGCCAATTGCCAGAAGTGTCAGAAATTGTGCGTCTTCTTTTTCAATACTTTTCCTTGATATTCGCTTAAATGACCGTAGAACAAAATGAAAAGGAGAGAAGAGGAGGAGACTGAGTGAGAAGAGGAGAGAGAGCGAGAGAAGAGATGGAGAGAGAGAGAGAGCAGAGACGAGAGAAGAGAGAGAGAGAGAGAGAGAGAGAGAGAGAATAATTTTCTAGGTCAAATCCAAAATCTATTTGCAATCATCAAAACAAGGAGCAGCTTAAAGATTGTTTCATATACTTTGTCAGCCTATCAGGTATGAAAAATCACTGTCAATATACTGAAAATACCGGACAAAGGACAAAAAACTTCTTGAAAATATAATTAATCTACGGGAAATATTGAAAAATTGTCTCTTGCTTCATTGAGCTCATGAGACAAGTGTAGTTAATCTGCAGCAATCAGAACTCTTTTCAAACTAACGTGAGACCTTTGTTTGATAAACCGTGACCAATAATCACTATGGGGCTAATAGGTCCGGGAGAGAGAGAGAGAGAGAGAGAGAGAGAGAGAGAGAGAGAGAGAGAGAGAGAGAGAATCTTTGTTCTTGTCTCATAAATCTTTGGCCACTTAAGACGAGGGCTCTCAAAAACCTTCACCAATGAGGAGAAGAATAAATGAGATTTTAATGAAGCAATGGAGTTTTTCTTCTCCCGAGCGCAGTCCATGACGAATCTTCTTGGAGCTCAACGGGAAGGGAAGAAGGGAATCTGGACAACGCTCTCACCTGTTGGAGCTAGGGACGTAATCACCAGTCCCACCCCTTCCCCGTCCCCTCATCTCTCTCTCTCTCTCTCTCTCTCTCTCTCTCTCTCTCTCTCTCTCTCTCTCTTACCCTGGTTCTCCTCGTGGAACAGAGGTAGTGCTGAAATTATGGGTGTGTTCCTTCAAAATCAAGTATGGCTCTGGTGGCCTAAGCACTGAATTAGGTACCTGCTTATCAGCGGACTGCTTATGAGGTCGCAACTGAGTTGCTGAGAAAGAAATAACAAATATAAGAAGATGAAGAATAAGAGTAAAAAGCAGACATGTTTGTTGCTCACCCTTTCAAAATGTACACCATAAATACGAAAAAAGACGTCGAAGAAGATGATCCTTGCCCCAAGACGATGAAACTATTCATAAGTTATTCTGTGTGTGTGCGTGTGTGTCTACCTTGCACTTCATTTCTCTCTCCCTGGATTTCTGGGTACGCTGTAATTCTTCTTTTTACGATGGGCTCCATTGTAAATGTGACTTACTACCCTATTCCAAAAGCCCTACAACTGGACCACAATCGCCGCAGTAATAGTTTTCTTCAAGAAACGGCAATGAATAAGTGATTTTACAAGTTCTAAAGAAAGCTCTTTCTTGCAACCAATTTCTATCTGGTTCTCGACATTTCTTTGATGTGAGACGTCTTGATAAAATATGGACATTCCTCTCCATCGCAGGCTCGCAAGAGTCCATTCAACAAACGAAATAAAATCAAGTATTTCGAACTTATGATCTCTCTCTCTCTCTCTCTCTCTCTCTCTCTCTCTCTCTCTCTCTCTCTCTCTCTCAGTGTTGCCGTATTTACTAAGCTTCGAGTGGGTGTCTCCCACAAATATGTAATTTCCTCGGCTTTAAATCCTAACCTTCCTTCAATTTCTCCAGTCATGCGTATACTGCTGCAGCGAATTTAATACAACTATCAGCAACTCTATTAAAGGAAAAGCAGCTATCAAGATATAATGTTATGGCAAAATTGTATCATCCATGACCCTCTTCAACAAAGCAAAGCGAACAATACACACTCTCTCATGTTTTGTTTGAGAAACTTCATTCATTTTGCCTGACGCATCGTCAGGTAAGCAAAAATGTAAAGAGCACATGTTTCTATTTGTCAACCACCATGGAAAATTATAATTAACGAGAAGTTATGATTCTGGTCGTTTTCACTATAGGGAGTAATTATCTAACACACGAAAAATCACAGGGACACATTTTGGAGAGAGCAATTAGTCCTGAATGCAAAAAAACAGGTCAGGACAATGTTCAGTTGAGGTAATCAAATTTCAATAGACACACAGGGAAAAAGCCAGAAAAAAGATGGATAAAATAAGAAACGTGTAATTTCATCTATAATACAGAATAAAACCAAGAAACCAAGAGTGATCTTATAACGAGAGACATTATCTTGCTTACAAGAAAATATCAGTAAGATACAAGATAGATGAACACAAATTTAAATAAATTAATAAAGCATACTAATCAATGATGGGAAAATAAAGCATATTTCAATTGAATAAGGACTTTGCAACCGAGGCAAAAGCTCCTAAAGACAAATATATTTAAGTCTACACATCACTGTGGATTTTTTTATTTGCCAGCTTGAACCGCTAAATTAAAAATGACATACAAAGGGAAAGACAATGAGAGAAATACTATAAACAAAGACAAAACAATATCCAATTCCGGTCTGACAAGAGTGCACTTGGATGCTTCACTGATGAATTCCATAATCGCCTTTGAAATGGAATTCTACTATATCCGGGTTAAAACGCAATTTTCCAAAACGATATCTCGTTGATTAATATCTAGCACAATGCTAGGATTTAATGTGAGATTTTTTTCAAAGGGTACAATTAGCGATAAAAGAAAAAATGCCTGCACACTGAAATGGGCAAACGGGATACAAAGCATTTTTTTAGGCAATAATCAGAACCCATTTTCTATGAATTCACGTAGTATTCTCTCATCCCTTCAAAACACACAGAAACATGCACACACACAATTTATCTATCTATCTATCTATTTATCTATATATATATATATATATATATATATATACTATATATATATATATATATATATATATATATATATATATGATATGTATATATATACTGTATATATACACACATACATATATTGTGTGTGCAGACACATGAAAGATCACATACAAATGCTAATTTGCGAAAATATGAGAGAATTACATACGGAAACAAAAATCACTTACTGGGTATCGTCACTTATTTTCGAGCCAATGGAAATATCCAATGAATTCATTTGTTAACATTCATCCATAGTAATTACCTCTGGACCAAAATAACAAAGGAATCAAACGGAGCGTAACTAAAACTAAGAGCGAACTGAGAAACAGGAGGAGAAATTGATGAGGAGAGAAGGACCGTAGCGTCCCATCCCTTGTGCATCCAGTCTTTGTTGAGACACAAGAGAAGAACAACCCCGAAAGGGTCAGGCACCGGGCGAAGGGCGAGGTCGTAGGGGAACATGAGTTTAAATTAAGGAAACTTGTTCGTAAAAAGATGCGGGAGGAGACATTTACATTCTGCCAGGCCAAGCAGAGCCGTAGTCTACTCTCCCTATCTATCTATCTATCTATGTCTGTCTGTCTGTCTATATATCTATATATCTTTCTATCTACCAATCTCTTCCATACTCTATAACTCTTTCCATAGAGAGAAACGTAAATTGGTGTAAACGTTTGGTTCTATTCATTTATTTATTTTGCATCTCTTTGCCCTTACATACTTGACTAATCTTATTTTCCATCTCTTCATCGATCTCTTTCTATCAATTAGGATAGTCTTGACGTCGTTTCAGCTTAAAATAACTTGTTTTTTTTCATTTATTTATCCATCCACCATGATACTGTTGACGTCATTGCAATATAAAAAAAAATAACCTCTGATCTATCTTTCCATTTTTAGTGGTTGACTGATCAATGGCAACCCAGTTTGTATATAAATTAAAAAAACTTGTCGACTTATAATATTTACTGAGCCAGACCTAACATCAAACCAAGTTCCACACACACATACACACACACACAATATGTACCGTAAAAAATAACATAAAACATTCACCACAAGATATTAAGCAACAAAATCACTGGCCAGGACACAACACGCACCATAAACTATCAAAGAGCGAAGAATTGAAAAGGACAATGGCATGAACCTCACACATAACATACACACACACATACACACTCACTCGACATAAACCACCATAGAACGAGGAATTGAAAAGGACAACGAAATGAACCAATACTTGAACGCACAAAGCGCGGTGGTTCCTCTTTGTTGGACTCTCTCTCTCTCTCTCTCTCTCTCTCTCTCTCTCTCTCTCTCTCTCTCTCTCTCTCTCTCAGGACTTTCTCTCCCGACGCAGCATCTCGATAACTTTTACCTCATTCATCCTTTGTTCAGTTAATCTCGGACACCACCCACCGGTTGACTGCAGATCTCATCGTAATGTGTGGTGATGGATCGTGCATCAAAATGAGGTGCTCAGGTCTGGAATGTCCGAGTTTTAAATAGGAGTGTATTGAAAGTATATTTATATGGAAGGTGAGAGCGTGTATGTACGTATGTATGTATGTGTATGTATCGTTTATGTATGTATGTATTGTTGATTATGTATGTATGTATGTCTATAATATATATATATATATATATAATATATATATATATATTATATATATATAATATATATATATATAATATACACACATATGAAAATTATCTCAACTACTGATTTTTCTCCGATAACCAAGAATGATTATTTGCTGATATTTAATGTATGTATGTATATATATATATATATATATATAATATATATATATATATATAATATATATATATATATATATAATATATGCAATAATTATCTTGTTCTCGAAGAAAAATCAGTAGTTAAGAAAATTTTCATAACGTTAATCTTCAAAAATATACATAAAAAGAACCATCATCAGCGTTCTAGCCTTCCAACACACTTCCACATTTTTTTTATTTTCTCACAATCTGTTGCTACACGGTAATGAGTGCCTCTATTACAATGCCTCTTCCGCGCGCTCTATCCAAAATTTTCTAGGCCTCTCTGTCCCTCTTCCTCTCAGAATTTTCTAGTTGTACTTTTACCAACCTATCGTCTTCGTTTCTTTCCACATGACCTAAATATAGAGGTTTATGTTACTGACAATCATAAAATAAATACTGACTCAGAAATGAGTCAAAACGGCTTAACGTATCGAGAAATAATCAGCATAACATCTAAGTTTTTACATTTTTTTATTTAAACAAATAAAAAGCATAACTTTGAAACAAGCGAAGCAGAATGCGGATTCTGTTTCATTAAGTTCACTGGAATACCAACGATCTTATGGAGACGTTTAAACGCCTGCAGACATGGAAAAAAAATAATGTGCGAGACCTGCACAAATTGCATACCGCCCTTGGGTACAAAATATGAATGTTTTACTCTTTTACAAGTGTGCGTAAAAAAACCTTAAAAAGAATTTCGGACAAACATAAAGTTCCTAACCAATATTCTGCCCATGTGATCAAACTCTATCCTACTTCCTTCAATTTTTTCTCATTGCGCTGTTTTTCGGGTCTGGGCTAGAAAAGTTTATTAGGCTGTCCCATCCCGTTGTCCTTACTTCGATTACAAAGTAACGTTGACATCGAACACTTTGAATTCAGTTAATTCTAACAGGCAATCTGAAAGGAATGCAAATTTGAAACTAATGTTTTAAGTGTAAATTGGCGCTAAAGATAAAAATATTTCTCAGGGGAAATTAATTGGAAGTGTCATTCTAAAGTGACGAAAATTTTCAACTTTCCGATATTTCTTTATGTTTGTTTGTTTGTATGTGGTGTTTTTACGTTGGATGGAACCAGTGGTTATTCAGCAACGGGACCAACGGCTTTATGTGACTTCCGAACCACATCGAGAGTGAACTTCTATCACCAGAAATACACATCTCTCACACCTCAATGTAATGCCCGCGAATCGAACTCGTGGCCACCGAGGTGGCAGGCCAAGGCCATACCAATCACGCCACTGAGGCGCTGATATTTCTTTGAGCGTTCACACTCTCGGGGGTAATTTCGCATTTCTAAGAATACAGCGTAGCTAAAAAGGATATATCCTATTGCAAATATCATGTGTTGTCTTTTAGAAAAACAAATGGCTGTCCTAGGTACCTGGAACCTGGTTAAAATAATGTCCAGTGCGCTAATTATAAAGCACTGAAATGCTCTTATACGCGTCTTTGAACACCGCATGCGAGTGCAGTGGTTTACGAAAATAAACTTTTACAGACAGTATATACAAAAATATACAATATAAACGAAAAGAGCGCTATCTTTCAGATATATGAATGGGCATGTTTGTACGTTTTTAGTACGACTTGGAATCACTTACTCTATCTAGCTACTGAAAAAAGCTGTATACCGAAATTAGTGAAAACACTACACAACTTTTAAAACATGAAGGAAAAATAATGTTATAACATGTAACAAAACAAAACAAGCATACTAAAAAAATAGTATAACGCTCACTGGACTTGCGACACAAGAGAATTTTTTAAAAATTACTTTGAGGACAAGAACACTGCAACTTTAGAACAGGATGTAATGATACGAAGTTACCTTTATCATCTCATTCTTCATTACTTTTTACTGCTTTATGAGGACATCAAACAACTTTTACAAAGCTTTTTAAGTTTTAAATAAAAATCGACATTAAACCTACACTGCAAACACATAAATTATATAAATTGTTTTCTCTTGTTGTTCTTTCATTTTTCATGCCTCCTCTTTTTCAAAATCCATTACTAGGAAGCAGTCTGCCAAAAACGTCCTCCAATCAAAAACCTAATTAAGTCATACAGAGTATATAACAAGGGTTAACAGCTGTCATATTCGGTCACTCAAATAAATGCCATGGCGTGCCATAACATATACGAGAATAACTTACTCGAAACCTGCATTTAAGAGTAAATGAAGCCATTACCAATAACAATACGTAAATGAAGATGGATACGGAAGCAAGACGGAGAAGGATAAACAGCGATACACTCCCGCCCCATTAAGAAGGTGACTGTAGCCCGCGTAAAGATGTCAGACAAAAGCCCATCCAGGGTAGGGGGCAGGGGGTGTTGGCGATAAGGAGGGAGTACCAACGGAGGGTCCCCAGGGGATATTAGGCCAGGCTAGAGAACAGGGAGAATGGAGGCCTAGGTACCCATCGTGTGGCCCCCTCCCCCTCTCCACCCATCCTATTTAGTATATCAGTACAAAAAGGAAACAGTCTCTTTTAATTTACCTCTTTTGAGGCGCTTCCTCCACTTCACTTCCATGATGGAGAATTATGGGCCCTGCCCTCAACCACCGCCTTAAGTTCTCCCTCTTTCACACCGTAATTGTGATTTGTTTCATAGCAAGAGCTGCCGCGTCGCGTCGGCTTGTTCGTGAGTCTAACTATTTCAGTAATTTCTGGTTTAATAAACTGAAAATACTCTATGCAATTTGAACAATTATTAGAAAAAAAATCTTACACAAGTTGTAATGCGTACATTTATAAAACTGCGTATGACATTTGTGTATACCCGCATTTAGAATAACAGGCCATATTATTATTTTTAGTTTTATATTATTATATATATAATATATATACTATTATATAATATTATATATATATATTATAATTTTATCTATATTAATATATTTATTTATTTATATATATGTATATATATATATATATATAGATATATCTATATTATATATATTTATATAGATATATAGATAATATATAGTATATATATATATATATATATATATATATATATATATATATATACATCCCATATATATATAGATATATAGATATATATATATATATATCTATATATATTAGATATATATATAGATATATATATATATATATATATATATAGAATATATATATATAGATATATATAGATATATATATATATATATATATATATATATATATCAATTCAAGCTACAAATGTCCTTTAATATCTAAATTCACTTTACCTCCCAAATGATATATTTTCATATATGTACCGAAGGGGAATGTTTTTAATTGATAATAATTTCGTCCCCCCATGGGATCGAACCACCGTCCAAGTGGACGGGGACGAAATCAGAACAGTCAGTGACGCTATCCAATCAGCCAACAGAGACGCTATAAGTTCATATCGATTCTGACCTTACAAATCACCCTCGATCTGGATGCTTTGGTAATTAGAATCGATATGGAACCCCGTCTACCATGTTGGCCAATTTGAGCGTTTGACAGCACGTAGCCTTTTGTTATGAATAATTATCACATCGAACCGTGATCCATTTTATATATCAATTCAAGCTACAAATGTCCTTTAATATCTAAATTCACTTTACCTCCCAAATGATATATTTCATATATGTACCGAAGGGGAATTTTTTAATTGATAATAATTCGTCCCCCCATGGGATCGAAACCACCGTCCAAGTGGACGGGGACGA
This sequence comes from Macrobrachium nipponense, assembly GCF_015104395.2. Classification (NCBI taxonomy): domain Eukaryota; kingdom Metazoa; phylum Arthropoda; class Malacostraca; order Decapoda; family Palaemonidae; genus Macrobrachium; species Macrobrachium nipponense. Next base: position 42,309,826 of record NC_061089.1, on the reverse strand, counting down.
AATCAGCACAGTCAGTGACGCTATCCAATCAGAATCGATATGAACTTATAGCGTCTCTGTTGGCTGATTGGATAGCGTCACTGACTGTTCTGATTTCGTCCCCGTCCACTTGGACGGTGGTTCGATCCCATGGGGGGACGAAATTATTATCAATTAAAAAATTCCCTTCGGTACATATATGAAAATATATCATTTGGGAGGGAGGTAAAGTGAATTTAGATATTAAAGGACATTTGTAGCTTGAATTGATATATAAATGGATCACGGTTCGATGTGATAATTATTCATAACAAAAGGCTACGTGCTGTCAACGCTCGAATTGGCCAACATGGTAGACGGGGTTCCATATCGATTCTAATTACCAAAGCATCCAGATCGAGGGTGATTTGTAAGGTCAGAATCAATATGAACTTATAGCGTCTCTGTTGGCTGATTGGATAGCGTCACTGACTGTTCTGATTTCGTCCCCGTCCACTTGGACGGTGGTTCGATCCCATGGGGGACGAAATTATTATCAATTAAAAAATTCCCCTTCGGTACATATATGAAAATATATCATTTGGGAGGTAAAGTTGAATTTAGATATTAAAGGACATTTGTAGCTGAATTGATATATAAATGGATCACGGTTCGATGTGATAATTATTCATAACAAAAGGCTACGTGCTGTCAAACGCTCGAATTGGCCACATGGTGACGGGGTTTCCATATCGATTCTAATTACCAAAAGCATCCAGATCGAGGGTGATTTGTAAGGTCAGAATCGATATGAACTTATAGCGTCTCTGTTTGGCTGATTGGATAGCGTCACTGAACTGTTCTGATTTCGTCCCCGTCCACTTGGACGGTGGTTCGATCCCATGGGGGGACGAAATTATTATCAATTAAAAAAAATTCCCTTCGGTACATATATGAAAATATATCATTTGGGAGGTAAAGTGAATTTAGATATTAAAGGCAAATTTGTAGCTTGAATTGATATATAAATGGATCACGGTTCGATGTGATAATTATTCATATATATATATATATATTATATATATTGTATAAAAGTCGTATGCCTAAAAATCGAAACAATTCTCTCAAGTTCATCGTGTATTATCTTTTTCATCTCACTTTCCTGGTTCAATTTCATCCCCATTTCACTTCGTTACCGAATTTTCTTCACTGTTTCCCGTTACTATTTTTTCTTCAAGTAGACGACTTCGTAATTCGAGCTTCAATTACCATCAGTAATGGAGCCATCGAAACGATAATGAAACTTCCCACTATGAGATATACGTAGTTCAAAAATGTATTAAACAACTATAAAATGAGTAATCATGATGGGTTAAAGGAATTATATTCGGTTGTTACGTCAATCAGTTTAACACATCGTTTATTTCAACGAATATGCTTACAATACTTTCCCCTTCTATATTTCTCCATAAAACATTAAGAAATTCTATTATTTCTTTCTGGTGCCTGACCACACCTTGATTGAGTGGCCCGTCTCTCTTTCGTTCAATAAAATGAATAAACATTGTAACATGAATGATAGATTAAATGGATCTCTATAAGCTGTAGGTACGTTAGAGATTGACTGAGAGATTGCAGGGTATCTCGTGCGACAACTACCACTCAAGTGAGATTAGTTTGCACATGTGTGCGTGAGTCTTGCAACAAACACTCACATGCCCATACATTACACACACACACACACACACACACACACACACACACATATATATATCAAAGTCGCGTTACCGACAGCTAAACGAGGCTTAACCATTACATTCTTTATGAAAAAAATTCATATACCTATTTAATCATTTAGATATAAAGCACAGGCGGTACCGTGCATAATTTTGGTTATGGAAACCGGGGAGCGATCGGCAATGCCACAGAATAAAGCAATCGTCAAAAGCAGTCACAAACACTGACGTTAACATGACCTTATTTAAATATAGAAAATCCTTACATAACGCTATAAAAATAAGAAAAAATAAATATAATTTCCAGGAAGGCTATAAATTATGTGTAAAAATTTACTTAATGTGAACAAATCTTCATCTGCAACATAAAAATAAGGTAAACCTATCACAAATACGTAACAAACTTATGCGATGGTTTACAAAGCTCCTAATATTTGCGTGGTTAGCCAATCTATTTTCAATGGCATGGCATTGATACCATCCTATGAAAAAAGGAGTTAAGTTCAATATATGGTTATTATCCCATTCTGAAATCATTATTTCTAAAAGATACCTGAAGTCACTTAAATGCATGTAACTATTTTAAGGATGATACTTGAAATCCCTGCTGGCTATAATAAAGCTTCGCATGTTCTGGAGACTAACTCGTTTCCAGCACCAGTCTAATTCACAAAACTAGATTTAACGTCTCTTCTGCGTGCAATAATCATACCTGTCGTGAGATTTTACGTACCCATGAAAGCAACTGTCGCAGACACACACACATACATGCACATACATTCAGAAAATTATGGTTGGAGTTTCCACTGCATGAACTAATCATACCTGCTGTGAGATTTTACATTAACCTGATAGCATTTCCAATGAGAGAGAGAGAGAGAGAGAGAGAGAGAGAGAGAGAGAGAGAGAGAGAGAGAGAGAGATTCGTTCGTGGATATAAAGGAGAAAATTTGCAACGCTGAATACTAACTCAATAAGTAAGAGGAATGATATCATTACCCCATTTCCATTTCAATAACCTATTTTTCCTTATCCAAAACCTGGACTGAGAGAGAGAGAGAGAGAGAGAGAGAGAGAGAGAGAGAGAGAGAGAGAGAGAGACTTCAACAGGACTGCAGTAAAATGGATATCTTTACCCTATGTCCATTTCGGCATCTTAATTTTTTCTATTCCAAGGAGAGAGAGAGAGAGAGAGAGAGAGAGAGAGAGAGAGAGAGAGAGAGAGAGAGAGAGAGAGAGATTCTACTGCACGTTTTGTGTCGGAAGATTTAATCAAGCGATAACCAATTCAGCGCGGATTGCTTTACAAAAATCGAAACCGCTGAGATAAACTAACACCTCAATTGTTTTATGTGGGAGGAGAAAATTAAACTAAAGCGTACAAACCCAGGCTTAGAAAGCACCTTCTTTTTTATTCCACTTTTACAGATACGAAATGGACGTTGATCAATGCAGATGGATGGGCGACCCTTTTGTACTACGATCGGTCACTAAAGAAAACGGGATGTGACTGACGTAATTTGCCAAAATTATAGACCGTTACGTTTTGTGAATCTGGTCGTGAAGACGAATAAAAAAGAAAGAAAACATAGGGCGCAAAAAAATCTAATGTGCGTGAAATTACAGGTTGCGATGGCAACAAATGAATGTTGATAAAGGAGGAAGCAGACAAATGGATATATACTTCATGAGATTAATTGAGTAACTGACATCTCCTGTTCTTAAGTTTAATCATCAAAGATGACAGATAGTACTTCGTGTTCGTAGAAATTGCAGAACATTCTGCTCCAGGAAGGTTGAGGTCAAATTAAACTATGCGTAGTTCTTTACAAACTGAATCTGCACAACGAATACACAAACCTGGAATGTAGTTTTGTTTAAAAGCACACATGTATATATCGTGCTCGCAACTGCTTAAACAATTATATTTACTACAGTGAAGGTTGAAGGGAAAAAGGAAGAGTTCTTTTGAAACTGTGAATCTCCACTTAAGGAACAACACACAAACCTGGAAACCAGTAAAAACCTGAAACAGCGCTCGAGAAACTGAATGCAGATTTCCTTCATTACCAAGTGAACTTGTAGAACCAATCCTAAAGAAAAGGCGGCCAATTTGACATCTCACGCACTCCCTCAATGAAAAATCGGAAGTTAAACAAGACGAGAGTGTAACCCCAGAGACCCCTAAAATCCCATTAACATATCTACATGCCTTAGCCGGCGAATATGCCAGGTAAGGGATTATGACGACGTGCACCGGTGCTCAGGATGACACACCGGAAGGTAATTGACAACATGCAAGGCATCACGCTTTTCATTACGGGTCCCCTCCTCTAGTTGAGCCACTTTGGGACTGAGACAAATCAAGACATTTTCTTCCTAGGAATCATGATGAAAGAAAATTTGATGACATCATTCCTTTCTTCATACTCAATATAAGCGCTTGGCATAAAGAAGAGGAAAGGGTTAAAGATTTGAGACAGATCTTATCAGAAACATTCCTTTTTCCATAATCAATTTAAGTGCATGGAACACATGAAGAAGGACTTTAAATTCATGATAAATTTAACACTGCCTGTAAGATACTAGTCAAAAACTATTACTTTAAAAAAATTAATGTTTTTATTTGTCACTAATATTTACTTCCAGCTGATAACATCTCAATTTTCTTACAGCCCTGTATAATAGCTCAAAATGATCGAGAAACATTATCAATCTACCTCGGTTTAGAAAAACGGCAATACAAGAGGTATATCATCAAATCACAATTTTTGAAAGTAAATTGTATTTTTCCTAGCTATACAAACTTAGGTCCTTTGCAATAGGAATTACTTAAGGCAAACCAGGCTTCGCCTTGAGTAATTCCTATTGTAAAGGACCGACGGTTTGTATACCATAACAAAGATCAATTAGACTGCATCGCTGAATTATAAAAACTCGAGGTTATCACACACACAAAAAAAAAAAATCTCATAAACCGGTACACAAAAACATACACAGCTGATAGTAACGATGATTATAGTATAATATATAATAATAATAACAATACTGAATTCCTCTCGGTACAATGGTTAGGACATTTACTCTCACTAGCGAAAGGCTCGAGTAAGATCTATGTGGGTTAGCCTCGTGGTACAGAAAGTCGCTGTACTAGAAATTGCATAACAAAGGAATTCATGAGAATACGCGATGGCTAATACTTTCTGCAGCCAACTTCTCGGGGAGTGAAAAGGCGTGGGAGGAATACGAGTGAAATAATAAAGAGAGAGAGAGAAAAAAAAAGAGACTGAAATTCTCCTGAGCAATTTTCGCTTTTGACCCCACAGTCCGGACCCAAGCTGAATAGAGATATGAAGACACCGTGAGAATGTCCTCTCTCTCTCTCTCTCTCTCTCTCTCTCTATGCCTATGGATTAAGCCGAGCCAATGAGTCTCATCTGTTTTACGAGCGAATCTTGGCGCTTCCTAGTAGAGCGTGTTCGAAAGTCTATAGATCCTGTTTTGTTTTCTTTATGGCGTCCATATTTTATCAGGACGAGAGAGTCTGGGCGTCTTAACACAGCGATCACTTCAGATTAAAGCAGCACCCGATGGCCGACTTGTTTAGACCACGTCGGCCCGTTTAAGCATGTCTATGAATAAAATTTCTCCATAAGCGGTCTCTTGATCTCATCTTTAAAAATACTTGCTGGCAAATAACAAAGGGTATATATATATATATATATATATATATATATATATATATATATATATATATGTGTGTGTGTATGTGTGTGTGTGTGTGTGTGTGTGTGTGTGTCTGTGTATATATTATATATATATATAATATATTATATATATATATATATATATATATATATATACATACATATATATATATATATATATATATATAGATATATATATATGTGTGTGTGTGTGTGTGTGTGTGTCTGTCTGTGTGTATATTATATATATATATATATATATATATATATATATATTACATACACACATATATATATATATATATATATATATATATAGTATGTATGTGTATGTATGTATGATACAGTCTTTATCTATTAAAAACAAAATTAAACACGATCTTAAGATAGATTAGATAGATTAACTGATTAACTTAAGTTGCCTGCTGGCATATTAATTGTGCTAATGTACTACGGAAATACAATAATTGCATCTCAATGATTTTCTAGATATCCTCCATGAACTTTGCTAAAGTGATTGTACCCTTCCCGGAAGAGAAGCAAAAGCCAAAATATGCTTACCAGGAATCCAAATCGTCAAAAAATTGCAGTGAAAGAAATAAGAGAGAAAAAAGTACCTTCATTCATGGTAAGGGTAAAGAGACCTTGCCGAGTGGGGGGAGGGAGTGGAGGAAGAATGAGATGCCGTGAGCGCATTCTACTCGAGCCCTGTGCAGCAGACTCTTTAATAACTTTTCAGGGCTTAGGCGCACTGTAATGCACCCATGACCTCGAGGTAGCTTCAAGCCGTCAAGCTCTTATTTCTGGGGATGGTCGAGCGCTCGGTCTTGAGTGAATAATGCACGAAATGAAATTTGAAAATTCTCTATTAATGAGGAAATGCGTAGTGAAAACTCAAAGCCTGTATATGCAGAGAACATGGCCATTTCATTTCATATATACATAATATATATATATAATATATATATATATATATATATATATATATATTATATATATATATATATATATATATATATATACATATATATACACGTATATGAAAACATGACAAAAAATGTCATATATATTCATATTCATGACATATTTACATATGTCTGCCAAACATAGACAAGACTGGACTCCCTTAAACTGGACCCCCACTTCTCACAATGCTCGAGATATTTTAAGTCAATCTCTTCTACCCATCACTTCTAGTGGTGCGTCAGTAGTAACATGACCTGGCAGAAACACATTACAAAACTCTAACAAAATAGTCTGACAAAATAGAGCTCCTCCTTCTATATGATGAGCCTCTTTCATATTTGGACATACACCTCCTCCACAAATAAGTATATTACATATACTTGTTTATTTTTACTTGGACAGGTTCAGCGGTTATTGGGAAGAGTAGCTGGACTTACTAATAATGCGCTTTCTGGTCTAAGAAGTTCCTCGATTCCACGGTTGGTTTTACAGTAGTTGACTAATTGTTAACAATGATAAAGAAGCAAACACGGCGCCGAAGTTTCTTCGGTGCAGTATTGTTTTCTGTAAAGCGTAAGAAGCTGCATGAAAATCTCAGTCACGGACCATGAAACTGTTAGCCGCCAACCATGAAACTTTCAGCCATGTTTAGGTGGTGGCCTGTGTTGTTGGTACCTATAGCAATGCCAGACGCACGATCATGGCTAACTATAACCTTATAGCATATGAAAAGTACTCGGCTAGAGCGCTGCAATTTGGTATATTTGATGACTGGAGGGTGGATGATCAACCTATCAATTTGCAGCCCTCTAGTCTCAGTAGTTTTCAAGATCTAACGGCGGACAGACAAAGCGCCACGGACAGACAAATAACCATCTCAATAGTTTTCTTTTACAGAAAATTAAATGACTTGAAAATCACCTGATTTTCTTTTTACTTATTCTGGAAGGGGTGTTTAATGTAGGATGGGGCTAGTTCAGCTTCAGATTTTATATTTTTTGCTGTGAATGAGTAGATATGAGTATTCCATTTTGAAGAAGGAAATTTAGAATAACAAATATCCGTAAGACTGAACACAAGTTGAGATGCTTTTCAGGCAACAAATTTTTAAAGATATATACACGGTTATCGAAACAACTTTCTCCTTCTAACGAAATTCCTACGCCGATAAGTAGGAGGCAAATAGTTCCTATTTGACGGTATGCTGTAAATTGGTCCGAATCAGAAGTGGGCGGTGAGTCACAGCCGCGAATAGGCTAGTCTGCAATTCAAGGCTGAGAGAGCAAGAACAGATACGGAATATTAAACAGTCAGCTATTACATTTACACATTTACAGCGACATTTAGCCTATATATCTGCACATATGTAGGAACATTTAACCATGACATTTGTGAGTATTATGTAGTGAGATTTAGCCGTTGTATCTATACATACGTATGCAGTGACAGTTGGCCGTAAAATTTTTACATCTGTAGTTAAATGCACCCATTACATTTGCAAATTTGTTGACATTGAGCCATACCATTTGTGCATATTTAATGTCATTTAGTTATATCATCTGTACAATTATAGTGACATTACCGAGTGACATCTAGACGCTACAATTGTGCATTTGTAGAGACAATTGTGCATTTGTAGAGACCTTTAGCCATTACATCTGTACATTTGTACAAATTTTTAAGAATTACCTCTGTACATTTGTATCTACATTTAACCTTTGTATATATTTGTACATTTACATTGAAACTTAGTCATTTCCCATCTACATTTTGTGGTGATATTTAACCGTTACATCAGTATGTTTGTACATAAGTGCATTAGTAGTGACATTTAGCCATTATATGTGTACATTTGTGGTGATATTTAGCCATTATATTTGAACATTTACAGGCAATTATCTATTACATTTGCACATCCACAGAGGCATTTCAAGGAGAAATCGAGTGTAAACAAATTACCTTATTAACAGTTCTTTATGGGCATTCAATATCGGTTCCCATAATGTTGAGGAAAAGACGAAAGATGCGTAATATTAATTAATGACCCCGATAGTATTACTCGCCCTGTTATTGGTATGTAATTCTTTCGTGCCAAAAGAAAACTTGAAAAATAAATACGTGTGTACTTGTGTTTTAAATATTAACAATGGAGGCAAAGGATTTTTTTTTTTTTTTTTTTTTGCGCATGGCATGTTTATTAGAAAAATACTTATGATCACCTGTCTTTCAGTGTAAAATTCTTTGCAGTGAAAAGGGGTCGTTAAAAAATAACTAAAGCGACAAGCAATTTTAACCAGAAACAAAAGATATGATTTTTTTTTTCAAATCGGCTGAGCTACTAAAAGGCTTGTTTCCAAAAATATTTCAGTAATAAAAAATAGAAACAAAAGGAAGAGAAGGACAAAGACATAAAATAAAAGCAAATTTTACAGTTAAGGGTTCAAAGGACTGTTGGCAATGCAATTCTATACAGGCAGTGGGTCAGTATTGAAAATCAAATATATAATGAAAAATATAAATTTCATCATGGCTCAAAGACTTTTTCTATCTAATAAAAAATAAAGCTTTAAACTTTAATAACAGAGCACAGAACCACTGTGTTAACACAAGTAAGACATAAAAGAATGAAAAGTAAAGAATAAAAAACAATTTTAACTGAAACATAAAATATGATTTTTCTAGAGCAGAACCCACTGGAGTGGGCAACCTGATAACCTTTCTTATCTAGGCCCAAGGAAAAAGAGGAAAGGGAGTATAACGATTGCCTTTTAGAGATAGACAGGTTATAAGAATCCGGATAAACCAGACAAAAAGAAAATAACAAACAAATGAATACATAAATTTAAATATAAATATATTGGACTAATGATGACGCGAAGTGCGTTTGTTTCCTAAATGAAGACTACTAACTAAACAAATATCATATCCATGGGGAAATCGAGAATCTATTTTTTCATTATAAATATTGCCTTGGAAAAAAAAGGAAAAAAACGGATGCAAGGCATTGTCCAAAGAACTTACAATATCACTAATAACATAAACGACAACGGACGCAGCATCAATGCAAAGCTCAACGTTAATCTTTACGGTTACTCGCCTATAAATAACAGAATGAAAAACACTTCACATGCCTTTGGAAACATTATCGTCAGACCCATAGTACTGAAATGAGAGGGAACCAACGGACATCAAAAGAACCGAAGTGAGGCAATTAGGTCAAATGAATCAGCTTCTATCTCCCCCCAAATCCCCCGCCCTCCAAACAGCACCCGGCCACGAAAAAAAAAAAAAAAAAAGCTGTAATACTCACGAGACATATTTCGTCTATAAAATTTATGAGGCATTTCTGTTATGTAGTTTGTAAATAGTTCTATCATTCGAATTATGTCCAAGGATGGACAAGAATACAATTTGTTTCTCCTTGTTTAACAGTATTGCGAGGAAGACAAAATTCGGTAATTTTTTTTTTAAATAAAGACAGAAAGCTAATAAGCCTATAAGAATGATGTCTACTTTCATAATAACGGAGAACGATACTGATCAAAAAATAAAAAATAAAAAAAAGACCATGTAATTGTTCTGGTATTGTTGCTACGCTGAAGCCTTCCCGAACACTAAATTGTGTGCGCTGACGAGGTATGTGATCTATCTGGCCTTTGTGTGTTCGCGAGCTCTTGAATAAGCCATCTCGCGTGCATGATGCCTCTGCAAATTTCCGAGCGCGACTTCATTCTGATGCTGATGCTGCTGCAATTGCATTGTTGACCTATCTTAAAGGAGGATGCTTGGAGCAGGTGTTTTGATATGCCTCTCTCCTGTACATGTTCTCTCTCTCTCTCTCTCTCTCTCTCTCTCTCTCTCTGTGATACCGTTGAAATCTAGTTTACAGAGTACGAATATCTAAAGAGCACTCATCTTAAAGGTGCGTACCGCTCGCGCGCGTATGTATGTATGTATGTATGTATGTATGTATGTATGTATATTTTTTATTTTACCGCATGACAAACGAAACGAGCGACAAAAAAGAAGAGCTCTTTTTACATTAGAAACATGGTGTGCTTTACAAGAAGCGAATAAGGACAGAGCTTAATCAGTGAGGAATGATATACTTTCTTGCCTCTAAAAAGAAAGACATGGATAAGGAAACACAGAGGCAGGAAGAGAATTCCTGGAAATCGTGTGATAGAAACTGTGACTGAACAGCATAGTGTTATTACACTGAGCCTGATAAATAAACTCATTAATTCACCAAATAAATATATAATTCCACAAGATACCAATAAATCTTACTTAAGCTATGCAATACTATTCTGATGTTCGTATATATACAGTGTTATTGATGACTACAAGAGATGTTCATTAAAATTGCAGTTCTTTCAAAATTACTGAAGTAAATTCCAGTCGGCATATTTTCTTCAATACCACTGTAATATAATGATCCTCCAGTGATGTTAGCAGCATTATAGAGTATAAGTCCAAGATGAATGGAAAATTACTGTAATAAAATCAAGGGACATAGTGTTTTAGATAATGATCACTGAGATATATGTGTCTATTTAAATCCCGTAACGATAATCGTATTTCAAATTGACAGGCCAAAAAACGCCAAGATAATAAATTAACTGAAATTATAAAGTCAAATGGGCCACGTTACAGTCTGACCTAAATTGAGACAACCAAAAGAAATGGCCCAATTTCCAGTAGCAAATAAATCAATAGACACGACACAGATGAAACAGTATTGGACGGGACAAGCGGCAACGAAGGACACTGGGCACATACTACACTCTGGGTACGAAGTGTCCCGTATAGTCCCAAACTCCCAGTTGGATGACGATGCGCAACATTACGGATGATGGGAGTGGATGAATGGCACGTTGTGGTGGAACATGGAGATGAAGCCGATGATGTGCGTGTCGGGTCTACTGGTGCATTGTGGGAATACAAGTAAGCGGCTCCTTAATGGCGCGTAATTGCTAACATTCCTCGCTGCAGGAATGACTGGCCGACTCTCTCACACACGAGTTGGTGCGGTAGGCGCGGACATAAACTCAGAGTCGACGGTAAGATTTTGTAAATGCACGGGTACGCATACACACTCACACTAACACACACACACACAGCCTCTAGCAGTCACGTTACCAGAACTAAACGAAGACCCACATATACAAGTAAGTATATATATAAACATTAAATTTAATGAAATGATAAAGTCACCTTTGATATAGTGTGTGAAAAAAGGCTTCCTTTAACACTGATGTACGAATAACATTATTTTTTTTTGCTTTTGCTTACAGAGCTATCTGTATGATTTAACTTATGCGTTTTCACAGGGAATGTTCAATGTGAATACTTTTTTGAATGAAAGTCTATTTGCAAAACAAATTTGAGGTTTGCATAAATACGTTTATGAAGAGAAATTCGACGATTCATTTCCACTACCAGCGAAATAAGTAGCTCCATTCGGCCGTAAATCTGGCAAAAATTAATGAATAATCCAGTGATGAAAGCAAATGGTTCTGTTCAAACATGAACTCGATGTGAACAGATGGGGCCAGATAAAAAGAACACACAAGATTAAAATAGGAGAGAGAGAAGAGAGAGAGAGAGAGAGAGAGAGAGGCAATTGCAGGCAAGACAAAAGGAACAGTTGGCTACGTGTGTCTTCTGTGAGAGAGAGACAAAGAGAGAGGTTGGTAGTGAGAGTAAAAGACAGAGACAGAGGGGAGACGGGCGATTCCAGACAAGACAAAAGGAACGGCTGGCCATGTGGGTCTATGAGAGAGAGAGAGAGAGAGAGAGAGAGAGAGAGAGAGAGAGAGAGCGAGAATTGCAGAATGACAAACAAAGCAAAAAGCTTTGTGTGTGTGAGAGAGAGAGAGAGAGAGAGAGAGAGAGAGAGAGAGAGAGAGAGAGAGAGAGATCCTTACCACTTATAATTTAAAGTAACGTTTTTATATAAATTCTATGTACCAGCAGCTAAGCAGATATCCGAAATAATACTACTAAGTCTAAAATGAGGTTAATATTAAAATCAGTAGCTCAGTATAACCTATGGTGTAACAACAGTAAAAGAAGAAAAACTAAAATCCGAACTAAAATCATTTGAATAATGGTCAACAATATATCTTCATAAGGCCATTTTCAAGACTCACAATGTGCAATTTACTCACAACAGAAGGGAGAACAATTCGTTACCCTCCACGTAGGTCCTCCGTGTTATGTAAGCAGAGAGACAGACTGACAGAGATATACAGATGCATAGACAGATAGGGAAAAAAAGGAATAAAAGTGAAAATTAATCACCATATGATGAAATGGCAAGCATGCAAATAATAATAATAATAATAATAATAATAATAATAATAATAATAATAATAATAATAATAATAATAATAATAATAATAATAATTGGAAGATACGTGAAAATACTTAAGCAAATCTGATGACATCATACTTATTAGTGTTAATGTTACCATCACATACCAATAAAAGAACGTACAAGATGTAAAACTCTTCGATTATATATAAAACATATAATGCCGTAATTAAATACCAAAGAATAAAGCAATCCTTCAGTGGTCTATCTTTGATGACCACTGTCGAGGATACTTTCTTTTAAATTTAATAATAATAATAATAATAATAATAATAATAATAATAATAATAATAATATCATAAGGAATAACTATAATTCCAGGGATTAAAAACACGTCCATGGTTTGCTTTAATTTTGTCACAAAATTATGATTCCAAACCGTAAATAAAGTAATATTAATAATTATACAGGAAACTGCACTGCTGCTAAGCAGTGAAACTGAATTAAAGATAGTAATAACAAGAAGATAAATCCTTTGAATATTCGAAGTAAAATACGAAGGAAAAGACAGCACCATTATTTTCAAAGTAATTTTCTAAAAAGCGTTGAATGAAGTACTAAGATCAACTCCGCCTGGTAATACACCGATTAACACCCACATTTCTGCTAAACTGGTTATAAGAAAGCACCCAATTGTAAATGGACATTATGGGCTTCTGATATATATATATATATATATATATATATATATATATATTATATATATATATATATATATATATATATATCAAAATAAACAAATCGTCAGTCATAAGGAACATATGGAAACGACAAAACATAGAATAAAATTCAATCTGAAAAGCAATAAAGTCAGCACCAACAGGGCGATAACTTTACCTTCAACCTTCCGACTTTGTTTATTCGTCTGTTCTCGCACTAATTCGCACGGGCAGTTTTATTACCATGAATATATATAACATCTAGACACCGGGATCTGCAACAAATTCTGCTAAGGCCAGCTGAGCTGTTGTTGCGTTACGTAAAGCGCGGTCGAAATGCAGACTTCACAGGCTCCAAGGAAAATAAATGGATCTTCGAGCAGCCGAAGGAGCAGGGAGTTTGTTTTCTTCTTTTTCTTCTCCTTCTGCAGCTAAGCAGCAGAGAGCATGTTTCCGTTTTCTTCCTCCGCAGCTGGGAAGTACTAAACATTTTTCTTATTCTCCTTCCACAGCTAAAGAACAATAATCTTTTATTTTTCATTTCATTCTATTTCTCCTCTAAAAATCCTTGAACTTGTGCTTCCTCCTTTTATTGCGTCTCATTCTTCAACAAAACAGAAATGAACTTGTTTTCTTATTTCTTTTCTGCACCCAAAAACGGTGAAGTTACTATCTCAAGCAGCTACAGAGCACTGAGCTTGTGAGTATGTATCTCTGTGTGTGGGTGCATGTGTGTGTGTGTGTTATTCCAATTATCTTTCCACATTTAAGAAGAAATAAGAAAGTTGTCTTCTTCTTCTCCTCCTCCTTCTGTTAAAGATGAATCGCTTGTTTTCTCATTCCTCCTCTCCTACAGCCAAAGCTTTCGTTCTCCGATTCTTCCTCTTGCGAGAAACGTCAGAAACTGGATGTTGCAAAAGGCGTGGCGTAGCTATTAATAAAGGAGGCAGAGGCTCAGCAAATACAGATGAAAAGATGCCAGGCGCTTCGTATGTCACGGCTGGCTGTTTACACAATTCTGCGCCATATACCTCCGCAGCACACGCTGTCATGAAACGCTTCTTCTAAACATCCCAAATCAATGATATTTCGGTTCAGGAAGTGAGCAACCTGGCTCTGCATGAAGTTAGTTATTCGAAAGAGAGCTCGGTTATGTCGCCCAGCATCGAAAAAGAAAATACATTTATTCTATCTCTTTCAACTGTCAAAACATATTACGCTTATTTCCCAACATATTCACAACACTGTTACTTTACATTCTTTCTCCTTTCAACTTTTATTCCAAAAATATATTTTGGTAAGAATTAACTTTCATCTGTTATATGTAAGGCGATGATGTTCAAACAGACACAGAATATATCTTCATCTGAAGTTTTCACCGTAGCTGAAAGATGAGTAAGCATATACTACACATCAATACAGTTTTTTTACAGTTATATGTATATATGTATGTATGTATGCTTTCTGCAGTAAATGATAATGGTACTTATTAGGTCGAATAGCGAACGCAACTGGTGACAATGAGAATAAAAGGGGAAAAAATTATGTAATATAATGGAGTCAAAGAATGGCTTTAGACTCAGTGGAGAATAAACCCCCAAGAGACCAAACGACTGCAAAAACAAACGAAATCAAGAAAAAGGTGAAAAAGACTTTTGACAAAGGAAAGATCAAGAGCCATAACGAAGACATGAACAAAATGAATGTTAGAAAGAACAGGATGAAAAAATGACAATGAGGAGAACGTTGCTGTAAGAAATGGAATAAAGTACAAGGTTATGCGGTTTCCCTTACAAAGAATAACATGAAGGAGACATAATGAAGATATACGGAGCTAATATACAAAGAGTGAAAGAAAAGAACGGGACAATAAAATAGAATGAAGAGAACGACGCATTAATAGCGTGAGCAAAGGCGGGTCATTTGCCGAAACGAGCTTTCGTCGGGAGATCAAGCATCCTTCAAAAGGCGACAACGAAGCTGCTTTGAAGTCTCCCGACCTCCCATAAAGAATCCTGTCGGCTACTGCCCCCGACACGCCGACCCTTTTAAAGGGATACTAATTGGTGATAAAGCCTTCCTTATCATTCTCACTCTTTCCAACTCTTTTAGGAATGTTTCGTTTTTTTATTTATATTGCCAACGTGTTCAGCCCATGAAAATAATAATAATAATATTAATAATAATGACGAAGGCATTCAAGTTATTTTGAATAAAACGTTGCAATTTGTTATCAATGGTATTCAAACACTTCGTTCAAGCACATGGTCATTAACTAATGGAGAATGGAGATGCAACATAAATTACCAAACTTAAAAATTAGTAACAGTTACATTAACAATTAGTTGAAGGGAATTTGAATAACCGATCAACAAAATACCACTTAGTACGAATTATGCAAATCAGTCTACAATCCCACCCCCCTCCCAACCCCGCCCATCTCTCTCTCTCTCTCTCTCTCTCTCTCTCTCTCTCTCTCTCTAGTAGTATAATGTACTCTTGGCTTACAGCTGAGGATTCTTAGGCTCGGCTCCAGAGCAAGGAAGGAACGCTACGTGTGCGTTTGCCTAAAATCCAACATCTAATTATGCATGTACTTGTTTATCAGATGTTACGGGTCCACGAGAGAGAGAGAGAGAGAGAGAGAGAGAGAGAGAGAGAGAGAGAGAGAGAGAGAGACGTAAGTAATTATCTCTCGTTCAAAATTTCAAAGCAAAATTAAAAGCAGAAGGACCCGACGAAGTCATGTTCATCGATACGATGTGAAATTGTGATTTGTTACCAATTACATATATACTCTCTCTCTCTCTCTCTCTCTCTCTCTCTCTCTCTCTCTCTCTCTCTCAAACACAGAGGAGAAAAATATGAAACTCCCAAACCAAGGACATTTACCTCCATCTCTGCCTTCCGAGACTGCCATCTTTCACACACACTATCACAGTAATTCAAACAAACGGCCTAATCCCCTGTGCCGAGGTTTTTGAATCATAGGCTGCTTATAAGAGCAAAAGTATAAGAGATATACAATGAAAAATACTGGCTTTTATAATATATCAAATGAATAAGGTGGTGTACAGTCAATTATTTCGCATATACTATGAAAACGAATGTGGTAAATTTTACGAAAAAATGAAGAAAACATATTGAATAAATTCAGAGAATGATTGTTGCTTGAAAAGCTATAAAAAAGTTTCGATACTTAATCAGCCATAAAACATGTTGATTAAATATTCAGGCAAAATAATAAGTGAAAGATTAAAGGGAGGGAATCAAAGTCAGAAACAACAAAAAGGTTTCCGTAATATATTAACATTCTAGAGAGATCAATCAGCCAATTCGCTTAGCAGCTGTCTTGAAATATCGTGTCACTGAACCTTTATCAATTCATAACTATTTTAAAAAAAAAATCTTTGTTACCGCTCCTACTACTACCTCTATGACTAACAATAATTATGCTAATTCCCTCCAGTAACGAGAAAAACTCAGCAGTGTAGAGAAGAAAATGACTTCTTAACCCTTCTAAGTAGGAACCTCTCGCCTTCCTTTCGAAGATTTACAAGTGTTATTAAGTCATAAAGAACACCTCCGGCGAAATCTGAGCTGAGAGCATTCGAAATGACAGCAATTTGTCAGGAGGTAAGAAGTGCCTGGTGAAAACCGACCGTCATTTTTCAAGAGATTACAAATTCCTCAGTGAACCTGTCAGCCTTGAAGAGTGAGGTGCGTAAAGCCCCGCTATCCGAAGCAGCTCTTGTTCAAGTATACAGCTTCACTGTTCCAAGCTACCCAGCAGGAATTGGCTCCACTATTCCAAGCTGCACAAGTTTCAAGTTCTGCTATCTCAAACTACATATGAATGCAGCTCACGTATCACAAACTGCACGAGCATATAGTTCCACTACCCCAAGTCGAACATGTATATAGCTCCAGTATCCAAAGAGGTACAAAAATACAACTTCAATACCCCTCGCTGCACATGTACAGACTGTAGCTCCACTATCTTAGGTTGTAGATATACAGACTTTAGCTCTGTGATCCTAGGGGCTGCAAATGTATTCACTGTAGCTCTACGATCCCAAGTGTATACAGCTCCACTTCCTCCTCAAGATATGTACATAGCTACGGCATCCAAAGATGTACTATAGGCATGTAACTCCACTGTCCCAAAGTGCATAAGTATACATTTCTACAGCCCCTAGCTACGCAAGAATTAGCTCCACTATCCCAAGCTGCACATGTGTAAAACTCCAGTAACCCAAGATGCACACGTACATAGCTCCACCATCTCAAACTTATACATGTCTATAGCTGCACAAGATGGTTGGTAGAAGATGAGAAAGGAGAAGCCAAAACCCGTCTATTTCTTAACTGCCGGGAGCTCTTAACTCACGCCGCCAGAGACCTATCATTACGTGAAATAACAGAACCATCGGGTAAAAACTGTCACTTAAATCTTGTCCGAGTAATGTGTTTTTATCACTGAGCTCTCGCTCTCATGTCCAAAGAGCGTCAGATAGTTTCTGCTCTGAAAACGACGTTCCGGAATATATACGTGTATATATATGTATATATGATATGTAATCTATATATATATATATATATATATAATATATATATATATACACACACACACACACATATATATATAATATAGATATATATATATATATATATATATATATATATATATATATATATACATATATATATATATATATATATATATATATATATATATATACATACATATAAATATATATATATATATATATATATATATATATATATATATATATATATATATAATATATATATATATATATATATATCTAATATATCTATACGTAGATACGACATACATTTGCATTAACAAGGAATTAAAAAACTGGAAGAGTAAGTGGCCCCGCGTCAAATATAGCTAAATGGTTAATTTCTTTAAATTCACCAAAAGCAAATGACCAAAGCCACGAAAATACATTTGCAAAGTATTTGACTGAGAGAGAGAGAGAGAGAGGTAAGTACACCGAAAAGGCCAATTTAATTTAACTTAAAGATCAGTAATAAATCTACAATATCAATCAAACAAGAGGCGAGGAGGAGAGAGATTGAGTAGAGAGAAGAGGAGAGAGAGGCGTTGGTTATGAAGACACTTGAACAATAAGTGCCCTCGGGACAATATCGTACCATGCCTGTAATCTTAATTAGAGGCGCAAGTTGCCCGGCAACGTGTAATCGTTCTCTTAATCAAATGAGTGAAATTTTGCTTTAGAATTCCCAGGAGGATGCAGCTGATTCGACAAGAATTCTTGTCTGTTCATCCAGCTATTCATTCATCTGTTGGACGGTGGTATATTAATAATAATATAATAATAATAATAATAATAATAATAATAATAATAATAATAATAACCACGAAGAAAGGAAACGTCCAGTTAATAACTAACGTCTTCTCTTCTTACTTATATCTTTCTCTCTCTTTCTCTCTCTCTCTATCTCTCTCTCTCTCTCTCTCCACTCCCAGTACTATTCCTCTCAGTTTATTTCATATGTATGAATATCTGTCTATTTGTGACTGGCTGTCTCTAGCTTCCGATGTGATATATATATATATATATATATATATATATATATTATATATATATATATATATATAATATGTGTGTGTGTGCGTGTGTGTGTGTGTTATATAAACAATAATATCATTTGTTTTAATTTATTCCCTATGAGATTCCATGTGGCCTAATGAACGTCAGGATATTACGGGAGAAAATGTTCCACATCAAACATCCTAAGTAAAAATAAAAAAATAAAAAACTCGGTATAAAAAAACGAAATAATGAACAACATTTTTACGAGCAACACAAATACGAATTATTACTTTTTTATTTAATCTCTGAAGGTTTCAAACCTTTCATGACTGTTATGATATGAAAACAGACGAGGTTTTGTACCAAAAATGTGTGCCGTGATTATAAAAGAACTAAAACTAATAAATAGACTTATGTATAAATAAGTAGACAACGTCAATTTACTCTTAACTTCGTAAATGAGAGAGAGAGAGAGAGAGAGAGAGAAGAGAGAAGATGAGGAGGAGAGAGAGCGACGAGAGATGAGAGAGAACAAAGGGGGGATATAATTTGCATATTGACTATTCGCTTCAAAGCCACTTTGCAGTTAAGAGGATCAAGGGTAGAATTAATAAATCAGGAGGCATTTCCAGAGCGGGAATATGAGAGCTTTTTCCGCCTTCGGGCATCTTACGATTTTTGTTCCCGTTGGCAATTCGAAACAGTAACACAAAAATGCGTCATTCAAAACGAAGACTGTTGTCCCCTGGGTACGAAGGCGCATCTAATTCTGGAGATTGAGCCTCGCATGATCATATTTGCTGTGTTGCTTTCGGTAAAAGGGCGATTTTGTTTGCTCTTTAACGTAAACTTTACTTTCAGTGAAATATATTGCCTTTATCAATCACCAACGCATAAAATCAGACAGCTGTGTCCTCAATTCCTTAAACAAATATCGATTTATTTCACTCGAAACTTTCTTGATGACCGCAATTTAGCCTAAAAAAGGAAAAATCAACACCAATAATAGTTATAATACATGCGCACGGTGAAGGTTTGAATAATCAATGATAATGATTGGAAAGAAATTCCATGAACTTTGTCAAACAATAACCTTTGCCCTTTTCCTTGACATATAACACCCAAGAACTCACTTTAATAGATGAATTAAAACATTAACACAGCGGAATGTTTGAAAATCTCCAAAGTGCCGAAAATCACGTATATTAAGTTGTTTAAAAGAAGAAATTCAATGATAGATTGTAAAACAAATTCAATTTACACTTTGGACAAAAACTATGTAAATTAAAAAAGAACAGAGACATTATCTATTAAATAATATATTCGTTTGTATGTAACACTGGCTTCATAATTTTCAAATCTAACGACTGTATACGATCAAAGATTAAGTAAGCAAATAAACAGATACTCGTAATAAATAAGCAAAATGTTAGAGCAAAGACAGAAAACAGCGTAAATAATTGCCTTACTAATGAAAACTAGATGATTATGTACATTTAATGAATTTACAATTCACGGCCTAGGCAAAGAGTATGAAATGAGATAACAAATCCTTGCACTAGTGGTAATGTAAATATGAATGTAACGATTATAAAACTACATTCTACACTATTACTTATATGACACCTAATCCCTTGTCGACCCTTTAAAAAAGCATACATATAGGTGTGTGTGTGTGTGTGTGTGTATGTGTGTGTGTGTGTGTGCGTGTGTAATGCTGGTCGTCCGATCAGTGAAGCTACACAACAACGGTCTAATCAATACTCGGATGGCTGATCATCAGGTAGCGTTGCATCTTCGACATATAGCCCCTTGAGAATAGAAGGGGCAAGCCATGGTACTAACATCCCCTTGCAAAAAAAAAAAAAAAAAAAAAAAAAAATTATCTGCAAAGCCGTGCGGCTAACGCCTCCTGATGGCACCCCTAGAAGTTGCAATGCCCGCCTTACCTAGCCCAAGGGATAGGATACGATTCCATAAAGAGGTTACCTCCATTGTGCCTCAGCTGATGTCAACATTGAATTAGGCACACTGCAGTTAGTCAAATCTGGAGAAAGACATCAGACCAAAAGTATAATCTCAGAAAGTGTTGCACTGTTTAGAACAACTTGCTATTAGGAAAAATGCCGTGTAGGTAAAAAATAATGGATGTAGGAGCACTTACAAAATAATAAACATATCAGCATTATGCTAAAGAGAAAGAAAGCGAAATCTGAAAGAAACTGTTGTGACAATTATCACCGCGCAAATACTGAGAGAGAGAGAGAGAGAGAGAGAGAGAGAGAGAGAGAGAGAGAGATAATGAAGGTGATCTCTGATGTATAATATATCAACCGTCTGGACCAACATGATTTGCATGTTGCAAGTAATCCAGCTCAATCCAATTTGCGTTTTTGTACTTCCCATAATTCAATCCGCTATTATGAGAGGATTAGATCCAAGATTGATTTCCATGTCTAACAGCTTCATTCTCTAAACACGAAAAAATAAACAATGCGCTCTTCCTTAATTATATTTGCAAGCCAGCAATTCGGTGACGTGCTGCAACTAATGAGAACACTTTTATTTCTCTTTTACTTGTTGAGTAAACAACTCATATTATTACCTCTCGCCATTAGATCGACGTCAAATTATTTGTATGATTAATTTCTCGAGCATATACCTGTAATGAGATTTCGTTTTCTGTTAAACATACACACAATCACACACACACACACTCATACATATATATATATATATATATATATATATATATATAATATATATATGTACACACACAAATGTAAATGTAAATATAAACACCTGTTTATATACATGTATGTAAGTATGTATGTAGTGTGTTATATATATATATATATATATATATATATATATATATATATATATTATATATATTATATATACAGAGAGAGAGAGAGAGAGAGAGAGAGAGTAATATAATTTCGTTATATATACCCTCAAAGTTGTGAGGTGAGTTAAAATAAGGAAATTACAATTCGGAATGAATCATTTTCTGTCCCTATCATTATTAATTTATTTATACTCAACCTCAATTCTAAGGATACGTACGAAGAAAAAGCACCGAAGTAAAGTAAAAGTTTAAACCAGCGAAGATTATTAAATCTCATGACGTGGAAGACATAATCTACCTACGCCAAACCAGCTAGCTAGACATCAGTCAAAAATAACCGTCTCGTTAAGCTGTCAAACCAATTTGTTTTACCTCGCGTGTGCTTGCCTTGGTAGCGTAACAAACCTCAATTAGCTATATCAGGTGAAAGCTATCAAGCTAGAGGAATTTTTATAATATATATATATATATATATATATATATATATATATATATATATACACCAATATATCTAAAGTATATAGAGTATAGGCATTACAGTGGTTTAACGTAACACACATGCGCCAATCAGTGGATAATATACACACATATAAATACTTTGTTCCTTTAAAAGTTATATAACTGTTTAAGAGTCCCAATGTATATTTTTATCTTCAAAAATACAAACAGGATAATGTAAAAAAATGACCTAAAAGAGAGAGAGAGAGAGAGAGAGAGAGAGAGAGAGAGAGAGAGAGAGAGAGAGAACGAAAAAGCACTACCGTTGTCTCAAGAAATCCTCCGCCATGCAATGACGAAGGAGATCTTCCATTAATAGCAGGTGCCGTTTATGGGGACATATTTCAAGTCGCGTCTCCTCACGTGTACTATCAAACGAGGCCCTTAATGCTGTTTACGTTTTCACGGGTCGTCAGAAGTCATGCTCGTGACACGTTTATCATGAGCGACCTTGTAGTCAATTTAAGTGCATGAAATGTCCTGCAACCTAAGAAAGAAAGGAAGAAAAAAAACAGACCTTCATACACTGAGTTTTTCTTTTAATATCATGCGATATGGCTGCATGCTATTTTATTATCTGCAGGAAAAAATATTTCTATTAAAAAAAAACATTTATTTCAGCATCATTAAAAAAATTTATTTTAGTAAGTTGATTGCTGTGATATTTGATATATACATAAATTTACATTTAAAGACCACATACTTAAAGAGTATTGGGTGCCTTAAATTCAATGTGAATACATGAATGATGATTTTTTTAAATTTATATATATACAATCTACAATATATATATATATATATATATACATATATATATATATATATATATATATATATATAATATATACATGTGTATGTGTGTGTGCGTGGATCCATCCCTATCCTTGTATTATGTCAATATTCTTGTCTGAGTCTGTCTTCTGCATCATGTCTGCAATACGCTGCAATTCTTGCAGCTAACATACAAATGCAGCTCACATTTATGACTGAAATATATCTTCTGTGGCTCACTTGACTGTCATCTCCTAGCATTTTTAAATGACCTTTATGCAAGCAAGCTGGAAATCGGACGGGTGAAACAGCAAGTTGCCAAGGACAATAAAGACGGTAATGCTTTGCAATTCTGCTCTGTGATTTTCTTTTGGGTAGTCTCCAAGGTTATCTTGGTGGCGTCTGCAGCCTTAAACAAAATAGATAGCGGCTCGGTTTGTGCATGTACTTGTACATAAAAAATAAATATATGTTTGCAGTAACAACGCATGTATACTGTACATAAATAGTGTATGTATGTATGTACGTAGTACGTATATGTGTATGTAGTATGTGTATGTTATGTATATATATATATATTATATATATATATATATATATATGCACCTGTTTATATAGAGTATGTGTGTAATTTGTGTATATGAGGGTACGTGTAAGTATGTATGTATGTATGTAAATATATGTGTGTGCGGGCAAACTGCACACACATATACTCTACATAAACAGATATGTGCATTTATATAATACATAATGACCCCATCTACTATTAAAATGGATAAATAACCAATCTACTTTCAAATAGCCATAAAAATAGTTATACAATAAAGAAAGCTTGACATGGTAATTTCTTCATTACGCAGGTGCTCCCTTCGTTCAAAATTAGCATAAAAATTGTTTATAGGTCAGAACCAACAAATTTATATGCTCGTTTTCTCCCAAAATATTATATAAAAGATGCCAAGAGATCGGAAATCAAAAGAATTAAGATAAAATAACAGTATTTTTATATCCTTTATCCATCATAAAAATTGAAAGAAACTTGGTCATTATAAAAAGTTAAATATCTGCAAGTAATGTAGCTTATAAAAAGTATAAACATGAAACTGAACAATTATATTGAAGACGACGAACAATGAGACACGTGGGAGCAGTAAATTCTTACACTATAAAATGACACACAACTAGTAGCATGTGTAGATTATTGTACACAAAAACAAAGAACTCTAAATATTTACGAAAATAATTCTGAACGTTTCATGGTAATATTTAGCGACTGTACGTAAATAAAAATAAAAAAAAGGATGAGAGAGAGAGAGAGAGAGCTAATGAATGGTTCACTATGTGGTAAGGATTACCTCGTCGAGGCCCTAACTTATTTCACTTATAATACTATAATGGCATACGTTTTGACGGAGCACTGGTCATTTACTTCGATTATCATTTCCCTAAGAGAGAGAGAGAGAGAGAGAGAGAGAGAGAGAGAGAGAGAGAACGAACGTTCAGCCATATACGCAAACTGACGCAAAAACAAATGTCTTCAGCAACTTACGAAATCCAGAACCGGCCGCAGCTCGCGAGGGCAAAAGTAAATAAATGTTCGATGCCTCGGGTCTGTCGGAGTACCTCTTACGACCCATTCACAAGATGCTCCAACTTCCTTGTTTGGCGGGGACCCTAACCACTAGGCCACCAAATTCCCGTATTTAATTCCCTCCTAACAAAGGGTCTGAGGCCATATCTGGACTACGGGTGGTTCATGGGATACCCACATTTGATTAAGTATGCGAATTCGCCATCCGCTAATAAGGCAATACAGTATAGACGAGAGAGAGAGAGAGAGAATGATTTCTTATAAGTAAGGTTCATAAGGTTATTTAAAAAATTTGGCATTTATGTATATATGAATCTTTATCACATCAGCGTGATTCATATACATACATCAAGCTACAACTGTCCTTTAATATCCTCTTCGGTTAACATATATGGAAATATATGAATTCCGAGGTAGAGCGTACTGGATATTGAAGGACATTTGTAGCTCGATGTGTGTATGTGTGTGTGTATATATATATATATATATATATATATATATATATATATATATACATATATATAAATATATATATATAATATATATATATATATATATATATATATGAATAAATACACACACATATATTTATACACATATGTACCTTACTTATAGCTCTGACCTTCGTTACTGATAAGGAACGGGTCGTACAAAAACACTAAACAAAAAATTGATCAAAATGTCAGGGTGATGAACAGACCCGTCAAACGGCGCCATCTCTTGAGCGAGGGAGAAATTAGTCCAAATGACGTAGGGACAAATCTGGGTAATTTATTCATGAAATGTATGACTAAATATTCATAGTGAATTTATCCACGGCTGGTTATTCATCGACGTCTTATGAAAATTACTCACGATATAGCACGACCTACCAGACATCAGCAGGTTCATGCAGTGCCCACTAAATGAATAAATATATATTTATGTGCGCACACATGCACGCGCACACGCACTCTCTCTCTCTCTCGTCTCGTCTCTCTCTCTCTCTCTCCTCTCTCTCTCTCTCCTCTCTCATACGCACACATATCTATACACATGAACATGAAATATATTTTATAATTGATTATATACATTTATATATGTATATATGCGTGAACATAAAAATATATATTCGTATTTACATGTATATATATGCAGAGAGAGAGAGAGAGAGAGAGAGAGAGAGAGAGAGAGAGAGAGAGAGAGAGAGAGAGAGAGAGATTTATACATAAATGCTTCTCGTGAAAATTAAAATTACAAAACTGATATGATCACGCAGTACATCACAGGATCACAATTTAAGAGTAACATAGATATTATGCAAGTATTTACGTTGGCAACGCCTGCATGATAATGATCAGTAATCAAAAGCTGCAGTAAATTATGTAAAAAGAAAAGATCATGGTTAACACCTACAAATCACGACATGACTCAAGTAAATGATTTTAAGTGTGTGTGGATAATAATAAATTCTCAGGATAATTAATATATAGTCAATTACATAAAAAAACGTCATATACAGCTTTCTAGACTTAACCATAAATAAATGAATAAATCCAATATGACTGTGCTAAAAACTCAAGAAGACCTTTGTCCTTCAAGCTCCATAAAATCATACATTTCCTTATAGCGCTAATTATAAATTTATGATTCCGTGTTTTGCTGAAGGCACATAAATTAATATACTTACATTGGGGCTGCTAAAAAGAGAGTGTGCAAATATAATCATTTTCCAAAGTCCAACCACAGCTAAAAGGGTTGTTCATGATTACATTTTACTTTATATATCAGAATACTGATGTGAATGAACTTGTTTTTTTACTGAAAACATATAAATTTTACCTTAAGTAAAATCTATAACAATTTTACTCGAGTAACATGCATGAATAAATGTTCAACTGAAAAGTTTTATTTTTCTTTTACTCGCCAAACCAGTTCAGACAAACCTGGTAATTTCTTTCAACAACGAAATGGTAGCAGAACATGCACAGGAAGAAAGGGGGAAACCAAGTTCTATTCTTTTTCCCAAGTGTAAGAAAAAATAAAAATAACAAAAAGGATCAGAATAAAAACAACTATGAGGGTGGAGCTTGGGCAGGAGGAAATCAACACATGTAACAAATGAAGTCTGTATGAAAGAAAAATAATAAAAAAAAACTTGCTCAAAAGACCCAGCACTTGATACCACGAATCCCCATGAATATAAAAATCTCATCTGAGAAACCTGGCAGTAAAACAAATTAGACTATAACCGCACACAAAATACTCCCTTCAATTTCTTATCATACCATTTACATATGAATCAGTTTATTTACCGCTCGATTCTTTGACCTATTCACGTTTGGACTAATAAAAACACCCATCATTATAGTCCCTTATTGAATACGACAGCCATCAACACTTAAGTGGCAGTTTATGTGTGCAGTTATGAACGCCCATCAATTCAACGCCGATCTTTGGTTCGTTTTGATATCTTGGTCTACCTTAGTCCCATGATACCTGCAAGTGAGAACTTGAAAAGTTCCAAAACATACATGCATAAATATATTATAAACATAAACATAACCGCACATGCACACACACACACAATATATATATATATATATATATATATATATAGTATATATATATATATATATATATATATATATGTCTAAAAAATATAAGATTCATACTCATTTCGTTCATTTAAAATCACTGAATCTTCAAAAAAAGTGGGGAGCTTGAAAATTTCAGAAACCTTTCTTTGGAAAAAAAGATAATGACTATAACATCCTTTACAATTTATCTCATTTAAACCAGAGGACACTAGAATATGAAAATCTAAATGAGGTGAATAGCACTAATTTGCCATTTCCTCACAAAAAGCCTTAATGAGAACATAATCAGTATAAATTCGCCCATTCTTCCGTTTCATTACCTCCCTTGTTTAAAAATGATGTCTCAGGCATTTTCATTTCAAATTTCATTGGACTATTTTATAGTAATTACCACATGAAGGGAAAACACTCGACACTCTTCGTGACGAATATTCCAGAATTCGTGGTGAAGAAGTAACGAATGTCCTTGACGTTTTTTTTTATGGTTATTTAAGAGAGAGAGAGAGAGAGAGAGAGAGGGTGGGAGGCACGTGTGTGTTTGTTTAGTGCAAATCAGACTCACTAACACGTGGATTAATTGTTAACATCCTCAACAGTGAGGAGCCACGAGTTAAAATTATGTAATTTCAGTTACTGTTCATTCAATTTTTCTTTCCTCTCAACAACTATTGACAAAGTTTCAATCATGCACGTGATCCAGTCCAAATATATATACACCCATCGCAATGCAGGTAAGGCTAAGATAACCCCCTATTTATAAGAAGATTAAATTAGTCATTTATAACAGCACAGGCCCTTGCTTAAAATTATATGGTATTTAAGGGATCAAAATGCCTGGTGTGTACCATCTGACTTCTCCCAAACAAAACCTACTTATATCTCTCTTTCTGTATGGCTTACACTTCTTGAAATAAGCCAGGAAATTAAACAAATTTTATGAATAAAAAACACATATATCTCATTCTAAAAACAAGAAGTGTAGCTCTAATTCCAAAAGCTGTATAGCTCTTCAAAAAAGTTCCGGATATGAACCAAATTTTATAAAGAAAAAATCTACAATCATTCATCATAAGCCGAAATAATTGATGTCAAATGATTCTTTTTCCTCCTGTTCATCCTTTTACCAAAATAAAGAAACATGAAGAACTCGAAAAGAAATGAGCAGGTTACACACGGGGTCGGGCCATTCAACAGATGTGACCATCTTATCATCGCACACAAGAGCCGCTGGCATACCTGGGAACGCTCGTTGGTCGCTGAATGGAACATTCCTCACGCACAACATTCAACAGGTGGTAATTAATGGTATTACACCTAAGCCCCCTGCACTTATCGGCCCTGGATCTCCAGGTAAGGAATTACATTCCCACTATTGTTATCATGTTCTTATTAGGTAGTGATAATGATATATTGGGTGGTTCAGTCTAACCCTCGACTTGAAATATTAAATTAGGAGGAATGTCTCTTCTTGTCAAGGACACAAGGGGTTTTCCCACTGGGACAATTTTAATTTGTAAAAATGGATTTTTTAAATATAGAAATAGACGACTCAACTAAAAGATATCCTGTTGTGTTATTACGCAAAACACTACATAGAATTCAAATCAGGACGGAACATTTTTTCCTGGTCAAAAAATCTTATGAATATATCAAAGAAACACATTTATAACAAAAAATCAGAAATAAATATCCAAGCTAATCTTTTCGAGCTTTTAAGCATTAATAACTGAAGACAACCCTCTGAAATCCTCAACTTATATTGCTCCCATCGTCCTCTTCTACGAGTGACAATGCAAGATTTCGGATACATCTGAGGACCGCCCACAGCTGATTAGTACGTTTTGAGAGACAAGGCTGTTAGAACTGGACTGCATCACATGCCTCCAGGTACACTTCTATGAGAGAGGAGAGCACAAAGTAATAAGCACTTGGAAAATAACTGGTTTACCTCTAATTATATCAGTCCCAGTTTTCTTGAGTTTCCCGGTCACATTGAATCGTAATCACTTCGTCAATGAAAGAAGAAAAGCTTATTCCAGTGTTAAATTATTTTCATACACTATAAAAAAAGAAACTATTTGTCAAATTTAAATCCACTTAGGAAATTGACTGTTACATTACCTGATCGACCATTTAAAGACGGTAGTTCTTTTGTAATCCTTTATTCTCATGAAGAGTACATCACCAAATTCACTCATCATACACCGATATATCTATGAATTACGTACGGAACCCTATAAAATTAATCACGTGCAAGAAAGTAACAATACAAAGGAGCTACCAAGGCTGAGGTGCAGCGCTGGTCTCCCGTTTGTTAGGTCCACTGATTCCTCATGTCCAATTGCCCGCCCTTTCAGAAAGCTGTAAATGCGCACCGGAAAATTCCTTAGTACACTTTTGGCGCCGCAGGCTCAATGGAGAAAATGCCCATAGTGTGTGTGTATGTGTGTGTATACTTATATATATATATATATATATATATATATATATATATATATATATATATATATATATATATATATATATATATATATATAATATATACACAAACGATTTTTATTTATCTTAATGATCGAATCCTTCGGCCTGTTTCTGCCAAGCCTCTGACACCAGGCTAAGTTACAGCGAGTGACCGGGTTTAATCTAATTCTCTTGTTATCATAACAAAGCCGAAACCGCCACACCCTCCCGTGTTTTGAACAAGACACAACACTATCTTGATCTCTGGCTTCGTGTTGTTGCTTTCATCTGTTCCACAACAGTCGTTTTATTCACACTTTATGAGTTTTCGATAATTACTCCTTTTAAGCAACTAACTCTTTTTCCCGTTAAAGCCACTGACTAGACTTCCACTTCCAATAATTCATTTCAGCATGTCCAATTTTTTTTTATCAAATCTAAATTCTTAATTACAATAGCTGGTTTCACGATTTTCCAATTTTTCTTGAACACTGCCTCACTGAAACTCATATTGAAAAAAAAATTACGGTGGGCAGTCTTTTTTCCATTCCAGAGTAATTAGCTATATTAATTATTCCAATGATTCTTGGAAGATTTCCCCATTTCAGTAATATTTTACCTAATATAGAGAGAGAGAGAGAGAGAGAGAGAGAGAGAGAGAGAGAGAGAGAGAGGGCAATTCCTAAGATAAATAACAATTCTTCAACGTTCCTAATAGCTGTAATGAGCTCCTGCGAGACCAATCTTTGATACCTGATACGTTAACTGAACGTTTCTCTCCTACTAGCAGCCTGTGGAATTCTACTCTTGCTTCTGTTTTTCCTATTATAACCTTTCTTCCCCATCATCCCTTTCTTGTGTCCATACAGTCTGGCCTTGAAAAGTGAATAAAAATTCGAAGAAGACCAGGTAAATATCATAATTATAAATATAATGATTATTTTAATTATATTCAACAATTTTAGCAATTATAGATAAGAAATTCATAAACATCAAAATGTCATCTGAAAAGATATTAAGATAGCAATATAATACATAAGAATAGTCTACTTTAAGGATTATCCAATGCTCGGTCAATCCCATAATATCTATCCATGTTTATCATCAGTCCATCAATCATCTATCTATTTATCAGCCAGTCGTCACTTTGTGTCTTCTCAATGTCACTTACTCGCTTTGTCTTTCTCCCTCCTTCATTTTGTGCCCTACTTTCTGCCTTCACTTCGTCCCTTTTATGGTTTTCTTCTTTATCTAGTTATTTCTCCTTTCCTTTTTCTCTCTTTTTACTTACTTTTTCTTTCTTTGTTCTTGCTTTCTTTCTTCCCCTGTAGTCATGTTATCTTTCCCAAAGTTATTTCTTTCATCTATCACTTTCCTTCACTTCACCCTCCAAAATGCTAAATCTTCTAATTATCACTCTTTCCCTCCTTCACTTCATCTCTCTCCCCGATGTTATTTCCTTTCTGTTTTCTCTCTCTGTATCTATCTACCCTTCTCCCTCTCCATAAATCCTCCCCTAAACCGACGTCTGAAACCTGGCTGCAGGACGCCTTACAGCGCAAATCCACCTGTGTCACTCCCTGTCGCTCTCACTCGTGCAGCCCCTTTATTTACATTCCTGCGCGGCGGCCATGCGAACCAAGGGAACCTCCGCAAAACGTAAACAAACTCGCCCGAACTTATCAACAGGACCCCTTGTATTCTCAACGCCTGCATTCAGCGTTATCTCTCATTTTTTCTGCACGTTTTGTTTGCATGTGTAAACACTGATTTATCAGTCCTCGGTATGCAGGCTTGTCCAACGAATTGCATTCTTAGCCACACCCTCCCCCTTCCCTCGCGAGACAGAATAATGACCCCCTACTCATCAAGGCCCTAAAAGAGGTTAATTACGACATCTGCATTGAATAATACGTTTAACTATTTCTCTGGGTTTTGTTTACATGAAATGGGCACTGTTTATCAGTCGTTGGTATGCCGGATTGTTAAGAAAACTGCATTTTTTCCCCTAGGTAAGATCATTCTCCTTGTTTACCTACGACATTAACATACTATACTATGATGTCTTGAGCAGGTCGCGATTTCACCTGGGTGGTGGCCAGTTTCCGACATTCCTTCGCCCTCTTTGTTGGTCCTTATCTTTGTCATATAACTTAAATAGGTCTCTCTATCGTCTAAAGTTTCTTAATTGTTCGGGCAAATAAAAGAGACAAAGTGAGCAGTTTTATCTTAATTAATGCAAAGAAATATCTTTATTCTGTAACTAAGTGGCACACGAATTGCTAAAAAGGTTGGCTGGAATTCGAGGCTTATCTTTATCATCTACATGGATTACAAATGAAGTTTCAGGCACCCATTGTAAATGGAAATAAAGATACACGAGAGAGAGAGAGAGAGAGAGAGAGAGAGAGAGAGAGAGAGAGAGAGAGAGAGAGAGAGAGGGACTTAAGGTTGTGAATATTAGCAGGATCAACACCGTGACGTAGTAAGGGCTGAAAAATCGGGGATTGAGACATGAAAGGAGTACAACAAGCCGTTAAGTGCGACTGAAATGGTGGTCCGGAAGATCGTAAACGAAGTTAGCGGGGCTGGGACAGAGAGAGCTCTTGACATAATGTAAATGAATTCATGCGTTACAGGAAGTGGCAAGACTGAAGGAGGCGATAAAGGAAGGAGTAGGAGTCGAGAGGCTAAGGAACAAGGGAAGACTAGAGCACTTGACGGAATGCGACAAAGGTCATGGAAAAAGTTGTATGTTGATATCTTTGTTCAGACATTTTCATTGAAAATACGTCCCTGTAATATTACACAAGTACATAAAAATAATGTAGCCTTATAACTCTCTCTCTCTTTCTTAATCTTAATAATAATATATATATTAATTATATATATATAATTATATATATTATATATAATTTATATATTATATAAATATATATATATATATATATATATATATAGATATATATATATATATATATATATATATATATGTATGTATATATATGTTTGTGTGTGTGTGGGTGTAGATGAAGCATTAGATATATAGTTGCGTAAAATACAAGATCTTTACGTAAATGTTCATATATAAGTAATATTAACTGGCAGCTGATATCTATGTTAAGAGGAATGCGAGATGATCTACATTCCATGTAGTTCTTGAAATAAATGAAATATCAATAAACACAAATAGTCAATATTATCTAGTAAAAAAAAAAGGACCAATTAGACTAATGACAATGGGATGGGAAAAACTGGTTTTCGAGCGTTAGTTAAAATTAAATGTTTGGGGAAGTTATTGTAATGACTTGGAAAAGTGACTATTAATAGCTCGAATGCGCAGACGAGTAAACCATACCATATTAGAGTTAGCTTCTTTGCGAATACTACATAATACCTTGGCCATCTTGAATTATTATAGTTCGCCGTACTCCTCTTTTGAAAATTATTCTAAATCCTAGATACTGGAACTGGTGTACTACAAAACTAAATTTGTCCTTCTTTGTAATATATCTAGAGGCCATATTATTGAGTAAAATTAAACTCCTAAAGTAATACCAATGGCACCAATTTGACCTTCCGTCCTCCAAATGAAACCACCACAATCGCAGACAATTTCGATATGTAATAGTTCTCAACCCTTCCATTTTCCTTTGCTTTTACTGCTGAGGATCACGTACCCGACAAAATCAGGAGACTATTTGAGCCAGAACAAGGAGAGCTCTGTAAGATAAAAGAAATTGCGTTGACACCCAGTTCTGAAATATTAGGGGACGTAAATTCGGCGTTCAACTCCATGCACTCCCAAGGGTTTTGTAATGGTTAATCGACTACACGAGACCCAAGCAAAGTAACCTTTACTCAGCCACACACACACACAGTCACACATACATATGTGTGCATAGTATATGTAAATGTAAATATATATATATATATATATATATATATATATATATATATATATATATATATATATATATATATACGCCGTTTGGCATCTAGGTTTCTGCTGTTTGTTGTTTAGGATCTAGGATTCCGCCATTTGATTCAGAGCTACTGCTGTATGGCATGTGGGCTTCTATAATCAGTTTCAATGTAATCTTACCGTGTTATTCAAGTTCATAATTTCGTTCTGATTCATTCAGAATGCAACTTACAGTAATTAACGACCCCTTAAAAAGGGCCCGATGTAAATGAAGAAAAGTTCGAAAAAATGAAATGGTAAAATATCAAATGGAATAAGTAACATTTTGACCTACAGGAGACGATGCTTTAATGCCTATTACGACTATGATTATAAAAAATGTTATTGTAATATAGTCAGTAAGTGCTCAGTTTAACTCTTGACTTCATGGGGAGGTTAATCTTCCATCCATAAGAACTGAATCATTCGATCAATTTACTGCATTTGCGACGAACTCTCCTCTAACATCTTTACCGGCAAACTCGAGCATGAAAAATCCAGTCATGCACTGTAACTGACACCTCCCACTTTTTCCTGGAACACACACACACACACACACAAAACGGAGATCAATGATAACCTCTCGACCAGCCGCAGTGACTGATCAGATTCAGAGAAGGACTCTAGTCCGTATTTTGAGCACGGATAAATTGTTGATCATCCCAAAAATCATTCAAAAGATTAACTCATCACGACCTGTTTTGACCTCCAAATCATGTCCGGGGTTCGTTCAGACCTCCAAAGCAGGGCAATCAAGAGAAATGTCACAATTCTACATTTTTGACAGATTTAACACCAGAGCCTATGAATTCGATCATTTTAAATAGACTGAATGACAGAGGAAAATGACCGGCTTAAACATCAACTTAGGTCTGAGTATATAAACGCATAAATACGTAGTCTTTTTGTTCAATCCCTGGCATGTCAATAAAGCTTTCCTGTCGTCCACTAAAGAAATTAATCTAATGTTTCACACCGCGTATAAAAACAAGAAAGAGAGAGAGAGAGAGAGAGAGAGAGAGAGAGAGAGAGAGAGAGAGAGAGAGAGAGAGAGGGATAAATTTTATAATTTCACATCATGTTTATTTCGGCGATGAAAAGATTCAGACAGACGGGCAAAAAGACAGAGATGCTAGGTCTTAAAATAATCATTTAAAAAATTCGCTAAAAAAATGTACAAAACAGAAGTGTTGCCATTATTTGTACACAGACTCAAACAGAACGACAACAACAAAACATATACAAACAGCCAAGGAAAAACTGAACTGAAGGAAATAACTATTTTTAAGTCGAAATTGTCCTAACCCCTACACAGCCCATACAATAAACGACCATCTAGAGTAAATATACTTACCCACGTCTCCTGCAGCGTGGGCTTTAAATTCATTTCTTTTATAAATGTACGATGCTAATATGACGAAAACTGTCAGAAAAAGATACCTTCTGCTACTTTTCCTTTCTTGAAAGTCTTGACAAACGAAATTTAGGTTCTGTTTTCAGATCTACTTTTATACAGTTCCTTAACATTCATTTTAGTTTTTAAGTGATTTATAAATGCAATTATTTTGCAAAAATATCAGTGCATCGGCATTTTTCATCTACTGAGAAAAAATAATTTCGTATATTAATGCAACATCTTAGCCTGAGTTTTATGGAGTCATTTCTGACTTAATTCTTTATAAATCTCTCTCTCTCTCTCTCTCTCTCTCTCTCTCTCTATATATATATATATATATATATATATATATATATAAATATAATATATATATATATACACATATATATATATACACATATATATATACATATATATATATATATATATATATATATAGTATAATAATATATATATATATATATATATATATATATATAAAATATACATACTGTATTATATCTACATACATACGAGTATATTCACATTTCATTATATATTTACAAGATTCAGTAACATATTTATATCATTTTTGGCCTTCAAGAACAACCTCGTGTTTCTTTCGTTGTATTTTATCCCATAATAAAACCAGATTTAGGAGGAGCTTCGGGCTCCTCATCTCTCTCTCTCTCTCTCTCTCTCTCTCTCTCTCTCTCTCTCTCTCTCTCTCTCTCTCTCAGATACACTGCACACATACATACAAGCACACATATATACATGCTCACACACAGCCTAACCACACTAACATGTTCACTTACCATTATATTTATGAGAGAGAGAGAGAGAGAGAGAGAGAGAGAGAGAGAGAGAGAGAGAAGCATGTATCTTATGGGTTTAGGTGTCAACATTTGCTTCACTTTATGAAGCAACCATGTGTTATGTTGCAGGAAAGGTGTTACATACAAGACCGTATTCATCTCCAAGGTTCAATGGGTAACTTGTTCAGATTCAGATTCAGAGAGAGAGAGAGAGAGAGAGAAAGAGAGAGAGTTTCACGGATCTATACCATCCGTCAAACAAATAGCAATTAACATTCTGTCCTTTTCGCCTTTGAAAGACCATATAATTTCTGATTTCAGAGACAGAAGTTCATTGATACAGAAGTAGAGAAAAGCTTCTGACCCTCTGAAGCCCAAATTAACTGATAGTTAAAGGAAAACCTCACGTGTAATTACAAGAATAAACTTGTTCTTTTCTAATTTGCTCTGAATTCAAGTTCAATATTCTCATATATTTTTTATATATGAATTTAGTTGGATTTACAATTCAATGGATACTGGTGTACAAACAGACAGACTGGTGCAGATATCTAATTTAGTAGTAGGAGTCTTTCAGTAAAAAAAATTGGATAGTTATATGAAAATGATGACTTAGCTAAATTGGACCAGCGCTAAAGTGCAAAATAATACGATTACTGAAAGAAAGACAAAATTACTCGCAAAAATACACACCAATAAAAAAAAAGCAATGATGCAACTTTCTTTAAATGATAAGCCAAATAATAGTTTTTATTAAACCAAATGTGCAAATTATTCATTTGCAAAAACATTAGTGAATAATTATTTGCTATATAAGTGAAATAAAAATATATGATCTAGCAAATGGCCAACCTAAGAATGCCAATTAAATGGCTGGCTTAGCATTTAGGGAAGACAACTGCTTTTAAAGAAATCTTAGCCTCTGCGAATATTCCGGAGGAACAACCATACAATCTTCCCTAGCATTCACCAGTTGTCAGGGTGACTGATAATTCGAGCGACGTGGCTCCTAATTTAACGTGGCCAGAGCCTTAATATCGCGCGGCGCGAGTCACTTCCCGCGAAAGTTGCCTTATCTGATTTCACTGCAGCTGGGAAGAGTCTCCAGATCAGCTTCTTCCCTTAGTTCAGTGCTGTGCCCTTTCCGCGAGTGGTATCTTTCGTCTGAAAATGAGGAAAGAGAAGAAAGAGAGAGAGAGAGAGAGAGAGAGAGAGAGAGAGAGGGGGGGGGGGGGGGGACTTGATGAAAGTGCGAATAACAGTACGAGATGGGACCCAGAGAATAAGTTTGTCCTGAAAGTCAAGATAACATACATATCTTTTTGGGGTACAAAAATGTAAATACTGTGATAAACAAACAATTAAAGTCGAAAAATAAATAAATCCAAATAAGAGATTAACAACAATATATATATGCAAAGAAAACAAATATCAGTAAAACAAAACAAAATTAATATCCCATAACCCACTACAACTGCGATTTAGATCCATGTCACAAAATACTGTTTACATCAGTCAACCGAACCATTATGACATCAGTTCCAGTAAAGCTGGCCATACACATACGCGACTGGCATTGGGTTTGTCCTGCCGGGATTAGCGCACTCCAGTCCGCTTGGGTATTGCCCATACACGCAGATGACTTCCTCTACGCACATTTAGGGCAGAGTTAATGTGCAGTGGCCGTGTTCCTTTCAGTCCAGTAGTGTCCTGTATAGTGAGTGCTTTTAAATCATGGCACCAGGTCAAAGGAAGATAAGTGCAATAATGGTAATAGCATTCCTGCAAGAAGAATACGAGCATGAAATATGCAAGAAAAATCGTAAAGTATGGGGGAAACCATGGCTAAGAAAGAGAGATTTTATCATATGGCTTTATTGAAAGAATTAAAGGCAAATAACCCGGAAGATTATAGAAATTATTTAAGAAATGACACGATGTCTTCGGAGACCTTTCTTTCCTTATGTCTCCAAAAATAACAAAGAAAGATACAGTAATGAGGCAGTCTCTACCTCCTGAAAGATTAATTGCAACATTAAGGTTTCTAGCAACGTTTCTTGGTCTGCTGTAAAGAACAATAAATCAAAATGCCACAACTTGGGCACATATAGTACATAGGGCAAAACTGCAGACTCCTACCGCGGCAGCCAAACTGCAAAATACTACGGCGGGGGGGGCAAAACTGCAGACTACCACCGCGAGGGAAAACTGCAGATTACTACCGCGAGAGGCAAAACTGCAGACTATTGAAAGGTAAGCAATAAAAAACGTGTCAAAATAGGTGGGTCAACCCAGTCGTCCTGCTAGTCCATTCCCACACATACCATACACTAGGGGGGGATAATGCCAGCCTTGGCTAGACTGACCTGTCCGGTTGAACATGTTGAAAAGATGAGAGGACTGGCTGGTCTCGCCGGGTTTGTCATTTTCATCCCCCATACGATAAAGATTTCCCGGTTCATGCCAATCTCGGTCAAATCAGCGTGTCAGTCCTTTGTGTATGGCTTGCTGAAGAGACAGCGGATTATGAAGCAGCATGATCCATTATAAAAAGCTAAAACAATAATTATCTGCTGAACTGTACCTATGGATTCCTCCTGACCTTCTCCTACCAGTCAGTGTCAACAGTGTTCTTGGAGAAATGGGCAACACAGCATGGATCATGAACTCTCTCTGAAGCATCGTTCTCCTAGCCGCGGTTCGATTCCTGATGCAAATGAAACTGCTTCCCAATCCCATAGTTTATTCTAAAGATTTCTGTGGAAATCCTGTCCTAAAACGTTAATAAAATCGCCAAGTTAAGAGCGCTCTGTTAGTGGCGTAAAAAAAAACACACAAATATATATATATATACTTATGTGTGCGTGTCCATGTGATTT
Organism: Macrobrachium nipponense; assembly: GCF_015104395.2. Taxonomy (NCBI): domain Eukaryota; kingdom Metazoa; phylum Arthropoda; class Malacostraca; order Decapoda; family Palaemonidae; genus Macrobrachium; species Macrobrachium nipponense. Next base: position 42,271,047 of record NC_061089.1, on the reverse strand, counting down.
CATATGTATATACACACACACACACACACACACACACATATATATATATATATATATATATGTGTGTGTGTGTGTGTGTGCGCGCGCGCGCGTTCATATGTATGTATTCTAACACACACTGGTCTCTTTATTCTCAAAATACAACAAAATATTTCATTCCCATTTTGACTAAGCGCTTAAAATGGAATCCCTGCAATAACAAAAGCAAAATAATATAACTTTCCACTCTCCCAATCCCTCAACTTAGACAGATAATACTGACACACTGCAGGGAAAGACATTCTATTATTAGATCAGAGAGAGAGAGAGAGAGAGAGAGAGAGAGAGAGAGAGAGAGAGAGAGAGAGAGAGAGAGAGAGAGAGAGAGAGAGAGATGGTTGCAAAATAACATATAATTTTGTAATCAAACTGGAGTAACATAATATTTGTGCAACCAGTGTTATCAAAGGGATACAACGCAGACAAGAAATATATGTATATATCTTTTTTTTTAATGTGACAGTAATTTTCTGCTGTTATCGATACGCGTAGCGTAAAGAGAAAGAGTCTTATTGTAGGGGAGGGAAGAAGGATATACTGAACATTGTTGGATGCAGCTACTTGTACAACGAGGGATTTTTCTATTGCAGATTCTTTTGCCACTGCATATTTTCCAATATGTAAGCATCAAGATTTTCCACACACACACACACACACACAGACAGATATATATATATATATATATATATATATATATATATATATATATATATATATATATATATATATACAGGTATATGAAATAAATATTTGCAACAATTTTCGGGGCCTATGTATAGTATTGCCACGAATTTTATGCAACTTTTATACATCCTACGATTATTTCTAATATTCAGGATAATAAATATTAATAAATAATGATAATGATAATTAAGGAGGATAATCAATTTAAGTGATATGTCCAACAGAAAAATTAAGACAACGCGATTATAAGTACGTAATTACAAGATCTATCTGCGTAAACTAAAACTATATATATTGCTTAAAACTGGGTTCCTTTAATATACATACACACAAACACACACACACAAATATATATACATATATATATATATATATATAATAATATATATATATATTATTCAATATAATTTTTTTCATGTCACATGGATTCCAAAGCAGTTGGACTATAAAATTACAACGGATGACAAATCGACACTATTTAGTCAAATCATACAATATTATGGAAAAGAATAAAAACGTTAACACCATTAAATTACGATGACAACGAGAAAATACTCCTTACTTATGTAGGTATTAACTGGGATAATGAATGACCATATCGATATAAAGCATATTATACATTTTAAAATGAACTGAAGTTGAATATGTCATAATTGAGCACCAACAGAATGGAAACAAAATGATTTAACAAGAAAAAAAATTACCTAAAATTGAACATGCCATAATTGAGCACCAACAGACTGGAAACAAACAAAATGATTTAAACAAGGGGAAAAAAAAAGGGGGGGGGGGTAAATAGACTGGGGAAACTGGCGTGAAAACAAACAAGCTCTCTGTCGTCCTCGAAAGAAACGCGATCGTCCCTTCACCTCGTCCAACTGAAATAAACGAGGCCAATCAAGGAAGTTCAATAACAACCTTATTTGGCAAATCGCCTGAACCTCTATAAGCCCATTGGAAGTGACAATTACCCTCTGCAGTTCCAAGGAAGCGATTATCAAGAAACAGCGAGGGTCTTCATGGAAGAAAATTGAAGACACTTTCTGTTCTTGATTATCCGATCCCTGCAGCTGAGGGCCACAATGCATACCAGCTGTTATGACTTTCGGCCATAAAGGTGACTTTCGTCTTACCGCCGCCTCCATTTCCTCGACAAGAAAGATTGACCCATGGTGCAGAAGGCCGCAAGAGTGACAGTTGCCCAATTCATTCTCCGGAATCCAGCTGCAGAATGAATAAAAATGCTCCTAATTCGTGTGTACGTGTTTGAGTCCAATCGCCGACGAACCTCAAATTTCGATGCGGCACCAAATCATTCGGGTCACGTTACCCTTTGATTGGATTGACTAATCAGAACTTTTCAATGAAGCCCTCCAGGAATCTAAATCAATGTTTGCATTTGCGCAAGAAAGGATTTGTGGGGAGAGAGGGATGGGCCAGATTAAAACCTACCCTTTCGGCGATACCGCTCAAGAATGGATGGCATCACTTGATAGGTGCAGTTTATCATAGCGATGCATATAAATGTCAGTGCCCTGGAGTTTATTACCCTGAGCTGTGAGTTTCCTTCGAAATGCGCATTTTATATGTATTCGCATCGAATTATATCATTTAAACCATACCATAAACACCGTCTCACTCACCAGGACAGTGAAGTAAATTTGATGAGTAGGACAGGGTCACAAAACCAGACGGTTGACCTTTAAAGTCACGATAAAAAATACCGCACCTTTTATTCGAGCCGAGATAACTGAGGACTTCCTTCTCCTCATCAATGCCTGGCCACCCTACTTGAATCTGGTACTCATTATGTATAATTAGCCCTATTTTCCTTTCGACTTCTTGGTCTAATTGTTGCATGAAATGCAGTCATAGCAGCGTGACAAACGACTGTTTTTACCATGGAGAGTTGTAATATACGACCACATGCTCAGTGTTGGAAATATCACACGCAAACAAATCCACCTATTAAATATGTTCTCTACCAGACATACATTTCGAAAACTTTAGAATAGTATTTAAAATAGTAATAAAAAATTATAATTATTCACTCTGTCTAAATGATATACCACTAGGAATATATAAAGAAAGCGTTCAAAAAGTATACCTATTTAATTCGGAAACGTTAGCCTCACTACAATTCATAAGATTTGGGATATCACAACAGAAACGGGCGACGGGCTACACAGCACAACTTCGTTGTCTATAAAAAATTTATAAAAACAAAGGGGTGTGAATTTTTTTTTAATAAGACAATATAGTAGCATCATACAAATGAATAACGGACGGCAAAGGAGCATAAGTGATTTCAGAAGTGGGATGGAGATGAGGGTGAATGTAATCAAACATCCGCGTTCCGATGGCATATTATTGACTTCCACTAATCAATATAAAACTGCTCGACAATTACACATCACGTCTTTTTAACTAAACTTATTTCCCCTATCGGGGACTTTCTCTGGGTTCCGTCTATGACTGAATTATCTGGATTAATTTCTCCTGCCCCGCATATTAACCTCGGCTCTTGTTTTTCCTTTACTCTCTCTCTCTCTCTCTCTCTCTCTCTCTCTCTCTCTCTCTCTCTCTCTCTCTCTCTCTCTCTCTCTCTCTCTCTCTCTCTCAGGCTTCCTGGTGAGAATTTATACACAGAAACTCATATTTATATTTCCATTCCTAATTTTTACTTGAAAATTTTAAACCTGTATTAAAACTATCACTTCAATTGCTGCCGTTGCTTCAGGCGAATACTATTTTTTCCAGTTAAAAAAACGATGAAAATACAGCAGTAACTTTGTCAAAGTATTTATTATATTACTTCATAATAATATAAATAAATAAATAAATTAAATAAATATATATATATATATATATATATATATATATATATATATATATATATATATATAATAGAGATTAATCCAACTGGGCAACAGGTTCATCTCAGGTCTCATCGCAACTTCTAAAACAGCAATAATTGCAGTGATCACAAAGTCGAGGATACACCAAGAAACTTCACAGAGATGATTGCTGGAGATATTTAGTTTCGATTTATACTCATCTCTGAAACAACGCCGTTTGACTACAGACGGATGATTATGCTGTCGTTTCATTATAATGAAGAAATGAGGTCAACTGGCCACTTATTCGTCATTCAAAGGTTCACTACTATGCTTAACTGGTTCCCAAATTATATCGCCTTTTCGGTTGTGTTTCCACTTACAATTTAAACAAGCGTCACTCCGTAAGAGGATGACGCAGTAAAAAAAACTTTTGACATTCGATATGCGTTTGGTCTGCATAATTTACATTTACATTTTGTTCTAACAACTGTCTCTTATATATTAGACATTCCATGTTTGTTGGTGTTATTCAAGTGTCAGAACAATACCACAATTTCTTCTGGACCAAGAGTACATTGAATATTTCAGCATCATTAATGATGAAATTAGCTCCCTGCATAACGTATTTACCAGGTTTGTTATTTTTTAATGTTTCCTGTAATACTTTTTTCATTACTGTGTTCTATTCCCACTGAATTATTAAAAAAATTAATAATGAATAATGAAAATGACTAATTCAAGCTAGACAGTCTATAAACATATTTACAAAATGGAATATTTAAACATATTTACAGCATCGGTGAGAACAGAAATACCCAAAGAGCAAGACAAAAATGTAAAAGAATGGGACGCTTGAAAAAACGGAAAAAAAAAAAAATAAAGTACGGGAGGGAAAAAATGAGCAAGTTAGAAATTTAAGACACTGAAACTTTTTTTTTTCAACTTCGTTTGATACTTGGATGAAAAATGACAAACAACTGCTATTTCTGAAGATGTTTCTACAATTTATGAAAATTAACAAATCGATCCGATGGTTTAATACCTTCAGCAGGCCCGAAAATCACGTAACGTACATTTCCTTAACACACTCTAAACCGCAAAATGGCCACATGATCATTAATAGAAATTACTGGTGAAATACCTACAATTAGATCATAAAGAAAAACGCAATGGAAAATGGTAAAGAAGTTGGCGTGCAGTGCCTGGTTTCATAGGTTGGAATAACCGTTCTACTTTAACGGAAAATATACTTAATTTTTCAAACTTGTCCGTCAGTAGGTACTTTACGCTACATGACAGTAAAATGATAAATATCCGTTCGTGTCATTTCAAATGTCAATTTATTTATCTTGCAAGGTAAAAGTGATATACAAACATATATGTGTGTGTATACACATACCTACACAAATATCTATTCATGTGTATCTATCTATCTAACTATCTAATTTTATATATATATTATATATATATATATATATATATATATATACCAAGAGAGAGGTCAAACATCTCTCCGTTTCGTTCATATATATAAAGTAAAACTATTAAATTATATTATGCTAGACAATACAGGATCACTTGACCGCCTGGCGCATATCATAATATAAAAAGGTAATGATTAACGATTTCACATGACATGCATAATGTAACATCAAAAGGAAGCTACAGCAACTGAAAATGACTACGAAAATAGAGAAGAGCAAATACTCACGGAAATCACTAAAAAAGCCCCGACCCTGGGACGCTCTCATCAAAGATACCAAAGGTTTATTTGCCTGCGTGTACCAAGTAATTACCTGTGCAAATACCATAGGCCTTTATAGCCAATATCAACACACGTGTGTCTATAGACTGTTATTACATATTAATCGAACATGGGGATCTAGGATTGTTTGGACATTGATGGCAAAGGCTATCTGTCAATAGACATCTAATTGCAAACTAAGGATCCATGTTGCAAAAGTTTAATGAGCTGCATATTTGACAAAAAGTTGTCGATCTGAGTGTATAGAAAGGTTGTATAACCCTCAGACCTCTGATAATGAGTTCATTAACCTATAAATCTATCAAAACTAACCTAAACATGGATCCAAAGTGCCATAGGGCAGAGAGGACAGGTTGATTTCCGAACCTTTCGTGTTCCATAAAGAATATATGAAGATTAAATAGGCACTCCTTCTCGTGAACGAACTTGAAATGAATTATTCAGGCTCCTCTCGACATAAATTCGAGGAACTGCTAATGTTGTAGGATGATAAAAGGAATGTGAGTGACTTGTAATTCAAATTAGCATAGTCTGCGAGAGAGAGAGAGGAGATGAGAGATGAGAGGATGAGAGACGATTGGAGAGAGAAGGGAGAAGAGAGAGAGAGATGAGAGAGATGATTAGATTGATTGATGGGGGGGGGGGAGAATTAGAATAGTCTGCGTGTAGGTGTGGAGGAGAGAGAGAGAGAGAGAGAGAGAGAGAGAGAGAGAGAGAGAGAGTACAAATAATATCTTGGGGGATCAAACTGTTTAATCAACCCAGCATAAAATGAGCATCTCGAGGACCCGAACTAGACGAATGCTGAGCAAACACTGGCATCCGTTCTTGCTCTCGAACTGCTACCGGTACTCCTTGCTCACCAGTTTGTAGAATTATTTGTACACGGACGTGGACTTGTCACTTTCTTTGTCTTAGTTATCACGTTATAGAGACGTACGTATACATAGGTAATCACAATCGCTATACTCGTATTTTGGCGCAATTTTCTCACTGAATACTTAACAGATCTCTCTTACATACGGTAAGGCGCTGGCTTCAGAATCTAGTACGCAGGTTATTCAAAGTAGAAACATAAGAGAGAGAATAACAGCACGTAGGATATTCAAAGTAGAAACATAAGAGAGAGAATAACAACAATACATAGGATATTCAAAGTAGACACATAAGAGAGAGAGAGAACAACAGCACGTAGGATATTCAAAGTAGAAACATAAGAGAGAGATAACAGCACATAGGATATTCAAAGTAGACACATAAGAGAGAGAGAACAACAGAACATAGGACATTCAAAGTAAAAACATAACACAAATATAACAAAATTACTCAGATTAAAAATGCGAAATGTAATGTGTCGTGATACCTCTGCTAAAACCTATACTAAAATCGACCAATCAAATAACTTCGCGGAAAACACTGCAGCATTCACGCACTTCCTGGAAAGGATAACGAAACCTCCAATTTCACTCCGGAAATGGAAGTAATCTATATGGAATACCGAAATCACGGAAGGCATCAAAATCACATATAACTGGACAAGCCCAAGTGACCATTTTATCACAGAATGCGGACGGAATTACTGACCGTGGAACCACAAGCCTTACGCCTAATCCCGTTGCAAGGAATGAACAAATTAGGGAGTATTTTCTTATATACATACATATATATATAGATATATATATATATATATATATATATATATATATATACACCATATAAAAAAAATTTCCAACTAGCGCTCTTGAAAGCGGAAAACCTTGTATTTTAGGCCGATGGATGAGACATGTATGGATAGTCCTGAAATGTCATAAGAAATACATTCAAAAGGACCGTTTTGAATAGTTTTGAAAAGTATAATAAAATAGAGAAAAAACATTTTATACTACATTACAACGAAAGCTAAAGAAAGCTAAATATAAGCAGTAACTAGCTATTATGAGAATATTTATATAGAAAAGAAATTATTTCCAACCCACGTTTTCTGCTGAAGAAAACAAATTCTAAAATGCTACAGACAACGATTTTTGTCCTTAATGTAGACTTGTCTTTTCTACACGTAATGACAGTCCCCTGTGCATCATCATTATGTACTGCTGGCAGTAATCATTACATCAACTAACAATGAAACACAGAATCTTGTATTTGTCAACATACACGAAACATGAAAATTTGAAAAATAAACAATCAGTAATTGGTATATAAACTACTATCTAATACACATTACGTTGCAATCAAATACGCCTTCGGTTATGTGTTTCCTAGATGACGTCACCGAATGAAGTCATACTTTAAACAGACGAACAAAAACAAAAAAATAATCAAAAGCACACTTAAAGATGGGCATCATTGACTTCTCATTCAGTCGAGTCTATCTTCGACATCCACTCAGTAAGAAGTTCATTAAGAACAACTAGTGCCACGGAAAAATATTTGGTGGCACCCACACACACACACTCACACTGCAAGTATCAAAGGTCCTCTGTGGCTTCACTTCCATTACATCAGCGTTAAGAATCGAAAAAAAAAAAATAAAGAATGCGCCGAAGTTCTTTCTGCGCAATCGAGTTTTCAGTATAGCGTATAATTCTGTATGAGCCGCGGCCCATGTAACAGTCAGCCACAGCCCGGTAGTTGCCAGACGGACGAAAATGGCTACCTTTAACCTTTAAAAAAAAAAAAAAATACTGAGGCTATAGGGCTGCAATTTGGTATGTTTGATGATTGGAGGGTGGATGATCAATATGGCCACTTGCAGCCCTCTAGCCTCCGCAGTTTTTAAGATCTGAGGGAGGACAGAACAATGCAGACAGAAAAATTGCGGACGGACTAACAAAGCCATCTCAATAGTTTTCATTTACAGGAAACTAAAAAGAGGATAAACGGTCTCGGTCTGTAGTCATGTTGGTTGAACGTCACAAACAAACAAAAGTTCCCCTCCTTCGGGATAGTCAGACTTTAAGAAAATAACCGTCGAGTACTTGAGGAACACTTGTATCCACGAGAAGGATGGAAAAAAAGGGAGCGAGATAATTAATCAAACGATAATCCAGACCGCCCTTAGAATATAGTACCTGCGAAAGTAAACAAAAATAAATAAATTATGGCTAACATGAGCGAAAAGACATACACCTGCAACAGACTGAAAAAACACGGAAGACGGACATAAAAGAAAGCCATAATCAGGAAAGAGAGAGAGAGAGAGAGAGAGAGAGAAGAGAGAGAGAGAGAGAGCATAATAAAAGACATGGGAAAGCAAAAGAACTAGTTTGTGAACTGAGATGACCTGCAATCGAGTGCAGACGAAAATGTGTTTATTTACCGCGATCCGATAAGATCCGTCGGTAGGTCAAGAGGTCGCGTGCTATCGGGCGCAGTTTGTTTTTCTTTCGAGCAGGAGCCTTTAATCTCCCCCCTTTTAAAGTTTACTCGTCTTCTTCTTCTTCTTCTTCTTCTTCTTCTTCTTCTTCTACGTGTTATAATGGCCGGTCTTCCTCATCTACCTGCTTCTATTTCCATCTGCAGTCTTCTCTACCTCAACATCTTCCTCTAGTTCGGCTATCTTTATTTTGTTTTCTATCGGTTTCGCTTGGTAATTTCTTTTCGTATTTGTACGCCTGTCAATATAATTACTGATCTCCATTCCTCTTTACTGACGAATAATTTACATCCAAGGGGAAATTATAATACCCCTTGAGTCTAAGTTATCCCCAGGTTATGGTGAACTGGATTTTAAACGATATTTTAGGCTCAGTATTAATGAATAATTACTGAATTTTTCCGAGATCTACCTCCACCTGGCTTCGACATGGCGTCTGTCTTATTTTCTTCATTTTCCGTTAGTCTGTCTTCATCTGAATAATTTAGCCATCCGCTACACGCTTAATTAGACTGGGGTCTTCGGTTCTTCTCATCTACATAACTGCTTCCATTTTTATCCGACCGCCTTCTTCTCTATTATTTCTCCTATTTATGTATAAATATCGACAGACATAGGTATAAACATACTTGCTTGGTATGTTTGTTAGTATGTGTTGATGTTAGTAACTCATTCACTCACTCTCTCTCTCTCTCTCTCTCTCACACACACACACACACAAACACACACACACACACACACACACACACACATATATATATTATATAAATATATAGTATATATATATATATATATATATATATATATATATATATATATATATTAATATATAATAACGTCTGCTTCCCTTTTGCTCTGTCTGTCGGTGTATCTATTAACGTACCTCAGCATCTGGTTCTAACGTGCTTTGACTAATCCTTAGAGCTGAATAATGAAAGTGAAGAAACAGCCCTTTCAGAAAAGTGAATCAAGCCACTGCTACAGGAAAAGATAAACTGAATTGGAATGATAGCTGTACAGAGTAAAATAATAAGAATGAAAACAGAATCCCAATAATGGAAGAAATCCTACGAACGATCGGGATAAAGTAGGATGGAAGGTGGAGTAAATGAATAATATTAAAAAGGTAGGGAGAAGAACAGGAGTAAACGAATAAACATTATAAAAATAATGGAGGTACCCTACGTGGGAAAGAAAAGGTAAAAAAAGTGTATAAAGCAAAGAGAAGTTGGAGAAAATAGAGAAAGTACAGTAAGAAAGAGAAAGGAGCGAAGGACACGAGAATGAGGAAGTCGGGCAGATGCTCCTGAAGCCTACGTATTGTCCGGTTAATCAAAAAGACATAAAGGCCGACATTAGAGGCGGATGACAGAGGCCGGGTATGCTGGGAATGGCACCGTGTCGGCTGAGACAATCCTAATGGTGGAATTCGGCTTTATTTATAGCGGGCAAGTAGCTCAAAACGGAGATGTACAATCGGTAGGTATTTCAAAATGAAGACTTACAATGTACAGTCAGTAGGAAATTGAAAATGATGATGGACAATCAGTAGGTAATTCAAAATGAAAATGTGCACTCAGCAAATAATTAAAAACTAGATGTACATTAAGGTAATTCAAAAAGAGGATGTACGAGCAATGAGAAATTAAAAATGAAGATGTACATATAGGAGGGAATTCAAAATTAGAATATGCAATCATCAGGAAATTAAAAGCTTAATGTACAATAAGGAGGTAATTCAAAATTATGTACAATCAGTAGGAAACTGAAAATCAGGAGGTAATTCAAAATGAAGTTGTAAATTCAGTGGGTAATTCAAAATTAAGAAGTGAAATCAGGAAGCAATTTAAAAGGACGTAGGATGAAATTCAAAACAAAGCTGTACAATATGGAAGTAATTCAAAATGAAAGTGTACAACCAAGAGGTCACTAGAAATGAGGATGTACAATAAGGATGTAATTCAAAACGAAGCTGTACAATACCGAGGTAATTCAAAATGAAATGAAAAATCACAGGGAATTTCAAAACAAAGAGGTAGAATCAAGAGGTAATTGAAAAAGAAGGTGCAAAATCAGAGTGAAATTCAAAATGAAGCTCTTAAAGAATAGAATACAGTAGTAACTCCGAACCTAGATAAAATCGAATAAATTCCACAGGCAAGCAACTCAATATTGATATATATTAAACATTAACACAAAACTAAGTTGTCTACAATGGATGTAACTAGAAACTGTACATGAAGTGAAAAAAAAAACACGTAACTCTACAGAAAGATAAATAATAACTAAAAATCAACGCATACACAAGAAAGGAAATGGACAATACACTCAGTAATTCAGTAATAAAACCTAAATTCATTTAAAACAAATGTATAACTTAACTAAAGTTAAGTAATAAGAGGAAACCATATCAGATAAAAAATAAATCAGAAAAAAAGTAAATAGAAAAATTATGAAAAATGGGAAGAACGAACGTTAGTCTTGAAGATGAAGAACTTTTGCAGAAATTATGCACAAGCAAACAAAAAAACGTGCAAACGCACGCCGATACAAAAGACAACAGAGACGTAATAATTTCTGCGAACAAGCACAACCTCCTCAGACGCAACTCTTACCCAAGAGTTGCCAGAAACCGCAAGATCTTCTCCACTTAAAGCCGCAGTTTAAAGTTCCCAAGGAGAGATAAATTCTCTCCTAATTTTAAGGCCGTTTCCTCAAATCCCAGCGAATGCTTCCAGGTAATTCCTCTTGCCCACGCTCCCTCGGGGATGTATCGGGGTGGCCTTTTCGTCCAGATTAAGTTCGCCCACCTGTGATTTTATTTTTTTTATTTTTATTTTTTTTCTACATTCTGGTTACTGTTTGTGCCATACTCGACATGTAAAGTATAGTAATTCGCTTAGCTCTCTCTCTCTCTCTCTCTCTCTCTCTCTCTCTCTCTCTCTCTCTCTCTCTCCTCGCATTTACACATTCTTCATTGGCTTCCTGAGTTAACGTACATGTGTTCACATGGGTGTGATATATCAATATAATTATAATAAAATACACACATATATATACAAATAAACAACTAAATAAATAAAATAAAAACAGATAGGCATAACATGCATATAAATACGTGAATATAAACAGAGATGAATCATGCATACATTTCCACGTAACCAGTTGTATATTATAACAAACTAAAAAGCTTACCTCAGCAGTAGCAACTATTCACCTTAACAAAGGACGATCTACAAAATGAAGTGAAAATGCATCACAATCAGCAAAACATCGAAAGCTCCAACCAAAGAGTACTACATTCAGCAAGATTCAACGAAGAAGCGACTCACCAGCTGCACTATTTGATTAGCATAAAAGTCCTTACGAGAGACCCCAAGACACTTTCAGGCATATGCTCCAACTATGTACATCCTAAGCCAAATGCTCTTAAGATGTAGCTGCAGAAGTGAGTACATTGGATAAGTATACACAAGTACATCAACAAATGCAGTAATTAACATATACGTATTTAAATACGTGGATAGTTTGGCTAAGCAGCTGCTGATCTTAGATGTAGAAATAAATTTTCAGATGTATGAAGGTTTTATCTATATATATATATATATATATATATATATATATATATATATATCTAATATATATATATATATATATATATATATATATATACATATATATATATATATATATATAGTCATTCAGTGGAGGAAATTATATACGAATCTTCAGAAGGTGCCCATGATACAAGTTGTAAAAGGATCAGGTTTATTACTACGAAACGTTTCGCACATGAAACATATGTGCATCATCAGTCTGTGAAAGAGCAGTAAGACAAATAAATAATATTTTATGGTTTTGTATGTTATTTATTTGTTTTATTGCTCTTTCGCAGACTGATGATGCACATATCGTTCAAGTGCGAAACGTTTCGTAGTAATAAACTTGATCCTTTTACAAACTGTATCATGGACCACCCCTCTGAACATTACTATATGTATGTATGATATGTATGTATTAATATATATATATATATATATATATATATATATATATATAGATCCAAGGTATGGCGGTTTACTAGTAACTCGAAAAATAGAAGACTTGTAGGAGGAAGTACATCTCAGCTGGTCCTTAAAATACATTTATTGCAACGTTTCAAAACACAAAGGTTTCATTTTCAAGCTGTAAAGACATAAAACAATAAAATTAACATTAAAAGCGCTAAATTACAAATAAAAGACATAATACATTATAAAAAAAACAAGATAAAAAAAAAATAAAAACTAGTTAGCAGATCCAACCATCAAGAGAAGAAATGAAGGACGAAGTCAGAAGGAACAAACCAGAAGTGACCGGTAACAACTCACGTTAGGTAAGAGTTGTCGAGGAAGACTGCGTGTTCCAATTGAGGAACAAGCTGTTGTTTAACTAAACAAGGACTCCAGAATTGTCAGTAGTTTGCCATTCGGTGCCCGTCCCAATATTTCAAAATCTTTGTATTGTATATTCTGCTTGCATTTATTGGCGTGATGTCTGATATTAGAAAATTCAGGATTAGCAAGTTTGTTACCAGTTCTATAGCTAACGCCCTTATGGCAATCAATTCTGACCCTCAGTAACCTCTGTGTTGATCCCACGTAGGATAAACTTGACCCGTTTGATGACCTCATGTGTTGTGTACAAGTTTAATTGCCCTAGATGTAATCTGGAGACCTAGAGGATCCACACAGATTACTGAGGGTCAGAATTGATTGCCATAAGGGCGTTAGCTATAGAACTGGTAACAAACTTGCTAATCCTGAATTTTCTAATATCAGACATCACGCCAATAAATGCAAGCAGAATATTTTACAATACAAAGATTTTGAAATATTGGGACGGGCACCGAAATGGCAAACTACTGACAATTCTGGAGTCCTGTTTATTAAACAGCTTGTTCCTCAATTGAACACGCAGTCTTCCTCAACAACTCTTTACCTAACGTGAGCTGTTACCGGTCATTTCTGGTTTGTTCCTTCTGACTTCTGTCCTTCCTTTCTCTCTTGATGGTTGGTTCTGCTAACTAGTTTTTATTTATTTTTTTTTTATCTTGTTTTATTATAATGTATTATGTCTTTTATTTGTAATTTAGCGCTTTTAATGTTAATTTATTGTTTTATGTCTTTTACAGCTTGAAAATGAAACCTTTGTGTTTTGAAACGTTGCAATAAATGTATTTTAAGGACCACCTGAGATGTACTTCCTCCTACAAGTCTTCTATATATATATATATATATATATATATATATATATATTATATATATGAAGATAAAAGGTCACCATCAGAGACTTACTGCCACACCTACATATGTTTTTGTAATTATATACTCTTGTAAGACATCCTGTGTCCATATTTTTTACCAGTGATCAAGAGCACAGGAGGAAGTGCTCAAAATATATGGTTTGCAACGTTTAAGATAGTGTTTTATGGGCCTTTATCTTCATATTATCTGTATTATAGTAAAAAGACATATATATATATATATATATATATATATATATATATATATATATTATATATATATGTATGAATGTATGTATGTATGTATATAAAGTCAGCAAGATGTATAAATGAATGAGCTAAAAGCTGAACCGAAAATAGACTGATGGAACATCATAAGAATCGACGCGATCACATTCAACTTCACTGCGGTGTAAACTGGCTAAGCTTAGGAAGCAACTTAGTAAATATGCGTTTTTCCTCAACTCCCAGAGACACAGGCTAGACGCGATTTGGAGCTCTGGCGTGTAATGAGACCAGGAATGCAGACACCACAACGTAATTTCTGGGATAAATACACGCTGCGGTCAGGTCGTAAACTACAGTAGATGGAAGGCAGCGGCTACTAGCCCAGCGGAAATTATAATACTTGTACTATACTGGGTTTCACCTCCCTCCAGGATGGTTAAATGAAACTTCGGGACGTTTCTACAGCATAACTATGTGAATGGACGAAAATTATGCATACGAGAAACAAAATCTCAAACATACGCAGACATACACGTAACACCCTAGCTATCCCCTACCCAACACTCCCGCGAGAAACAAAATCTCTAACATACTCAGACATACGCGTAACACCCTAGCTAACCCCTACCCAAACCTTCCGCGCACACACACACACACACACACACACACATGCCCGCAACTTAGTAATCCAGACTGCAAAACGATGGTGAATGGCAGAGCATAACTAACGGTGTGCAACTTCTCACGATGAGACATCCCTGAAGGCAAATAAAAAGGCTATATGGAACTGCGGGAAATATTTTCCAAACGCTTCACCTTGATTACTTAGCATGAAAGTCAATGTAGAACTGAAAGCTATCTAACTCATACCAGCCACTTTTCGGTGGAATATAAATATGCGAAATTAGAAATATGCGAAATGGGTTGATATACTGCAGACACAGTCACATAATATTCTTCTTGAAAAACTGGAAAATGGACATTTGCCTCAAAATGAGGTCTACAAGACAAAGTAACTCGAGAAACTGTGCCACACCTATTTATCTATCTTCCTTGGAAAACATTCCAATGAAAAAATAACTTTAAATCCACCCTGTTTCTTATAATTATTGTTATTATATATATATGTTATATATATATATATATATATATATATAATTATATATATATTACATATATATATATATATATATATATATATATATATATATATATATATATATGCAGAGGTCTTTCAGTTAGTATTTAATCCTTAAGGAAAAGTTTGACTTTTCATATTTAGGAGAGAGAGAGAGAGAGAGAGAGAGAGAGAGAGAGTCTAGATCTTTATACTCATTTTGTCTAATTAAAGAGAGAGAGTCTAGTTCTTTATACTCATTTTGTCCAATAAAGAGTCTATCTTGCAAAGTAAATGTGACATCCGTTATAAACACAGACACACATATGCACACACTCATACAGATGACCAAGTCTGTAAGCAGCTGCGTAAGCAGTAATGATATACAATATTTCGGCAAATAGTAACCACTGAAGAAAATCAATTACGGTTAATCTAATTCGATTACAAGGTACAGCAATTGAGGCTAATAGGTGAGTAGACGCATACTTCGCTCTGTTTGTACCATCTTCCCTCAGGCAAGGACACTTGCTTCATGCAAGGGGTCACTGACTTGGCTCTGGACCAAAGACTCTTTCATTCAGAACTCTTGTTCGCTTGAAAACTAAATCGCCTTCATACAGAACCAATTTCCTTCTTCCTTAAAATGTATTATATTTTCTTAGAAAACTACTTTTTCATCTAAACGCTTAAATCCTTCAATCATTTCTACTTAAAATCAACTTCTTTCTCACCCAAAATCTAAACCTTTCATTCACAATTTTTTTTTTAAGCTCTCACATTCTTGTCACTCAGATCTAATTTCTTTTTCATTTAAATCTAACTCTCCTTCAATCAAAACCAACATTTTTTCATTAAAAATGTCACTTTCATTCGGAACCAATTTATTTTTCACTTTGGAATCATTTCTCTTTGTTTTTACAGGAAAACTTTATCTCATTCAGACATACTTCTTTCTCATTTTAAAACTGACATATCATTCACTATGAACCTGTATGATAGTTCTACTTAGAAGCATCTATCCTTTCACTCAAATCCACAAGCTTTTCTATTGAGAAGCAACTCCATCTATTCTCATCAATACTTCTTTTACCGAGAGCCAACTCATCTTCGTTGAAAGCGAAATGACCTCATCTTTCACTTAAAACTGATTTCTGTTTCACTGAAGCGTAAGTCCTCTTGCAGCATATAAAACCTGAAGCCCACTTTCGCTAAAACCCAGTAATATTTTTACTTGATGCAGAATCTTTCATCCAGAGTCAACGCTTCTGTACGTATCAGCCTCTGCCTTACCGAAAATCTAGAATAGTTACTGGCGTTTTCAAAGGAGTTCTGTTCGTCTATCTTGTAGGACACAGTTCGATATCATATGTATAAAACAGGCGCGAGTATGTGTTTATTTTCATAGGTCCTTATCTCCTTCAAACGCTGAACGCAATGAATTGCAAATGACAAGTTCCCTGAGAAAATATAATTCATGACCACATAATAGCTCTAATAATATTCTGCAATGCACTTTATTAATAACTGTTGAGTTGGAAATAACCGTATTTGCATTTTAATGGAAACACTTACTTTATGCAAATGACCCTTCTATTGTCCTTAACAAAACATGAGGGCAAGCACAATTTAATGATGCTTATTATAACATTCTCTCTCTCTCTCTCTCTCTCTCTCTCTCTCTCTCTCTCTCTCTCTCTCTCTCTCTCTCCTCACAACAGAGAGAGCAGGGACCAGAAAAAAAATCCAAGGTCGAAACGACTTGACAGAGCGAGTTAGGAATTCTGACGATGTAACAATCCCTTTTTAATGACAAATCGTCTCTTAAACGAACAAGATCATCATTAGCGCTATCATTTTCGTCAAATTAAATTTTGCGTCCCCATCAAAGAAAGAATGTTTTTTGTGCCAAATCCATAATTAAATTCCACAGGAAAAACGCAAATATTTTTGACTCATTACGGAGTCAAATTCCACCCTACCTGTGCGGTCTCGATCGAACGTCCTCAAAGTGTTTTATTGCAATTAAAATAACCATACTGCAATGAAAGGTCCCTAATTAGACTAACATGGTCCAAACCAGTTATAATAAAATACATTATAATTACATTGTTAAAAAAAATGGTGGTGGCCATTGTTATGAAAATAACGTTCTACTTGTTCCTTTTAATTTTCACATATAATTCCGTCAGTTATTACAAGGCTTCTTGCCGTCAACGAAGAAAGTTCACGAAAGTTCATACGAGAGGGTTCTTCAAATGACATATGTTTGCCTAACCTACTTGACTGGTTCCTTACCCTATGTCTCGTCGAAAACCACCAGGTTTGGTTAAGCAGAAAAAAAGTCTATCTTATATAATATTGACATAAATGGTTTGTTAACCCCATACCTATACGTTCCGTAATATTTTATCTAAAACTGTCAAAGTGTAGTCTAACTTAACATGATTTAAATATTTCAAGATAAGTTAAGTCTTCCAGATAATCAATTAACTAGTGGTCACACCCGAAATAGTAACAAGCACTAAAAGGAACCCGAAGACCTAAGTAATAAAAAAACACACAAATGCCAAAAAATAGCTAATTTAAATGATTTCCTAATATTTACTTCTTGAAGGTCAACCTTATCTAGAATCTTATAACACTTCGAAATCAAATTAAGGTGGAGCTTATAATTCTCGTACATTCGTATTTCAAGCAACAATACTGAAGTTCCTTGATGAGTTCAGTCTTACATAACAGTACGTCCTGTTTCAAATATGTAGAACCCTCTGCCACACACATATAAGGCTTCAGTAATCTCAGATCTGATTGTTTTATTTGCTAACAATGACTGAACTAAGTTCGAGAGGTTAAAAAGATATATATTGGAGCCAATTTTACGTAGCCATTTTTCTGTGATTACAATCATTTTCAAACTTGAATAAATGAATGACAGAGGAAATGGACTTATTCACTTTCACGACAAATAAAAATAGAATAACTCATCAATAATGCTTCTTGACACATAAAAACAAATGCACTGCGTTGTCAACATAAATTACTGAGTACAAAGGCGAAAATGTTATAAATCATTCATGTTTAACATAACAGTCACAGATTAAGCTAAAGTGCACGAAACAACGCAACCAAAAATAAAGTGATTTACATCGTCGATGTAATCCAAGCTACTATTTCTCTGCTACTTCATTCATGCATAACGCGAATAAGGAATAATCAACGTCAACTCTCGTCTTTCAAGTAACAAAAGATATATGATGGAATATGACATGTTATTAATAAAAGCGAAGCTAATCATTTTATGATTGGCGTCCCCGAGCAGAGCAAGAGATATATTAAAGGTTTCTCCTCCTTGGAAAAAAAAAATGCTTGTATTGGCAATAAGGGTAGTTTCAAATATTGTAATTCTTATACGAAGCATAAAATATTTGAGCCGAATAGCTTACGTGTCTGTTCTGATATTAAATAATAAATCAAATTTTGTTTGACAAAAGATGAAGCATGTCACACATAAGAGCAATATTCCAAACAGTGGCGAATAAATCCTTCATACAGCTGTAATATCAGTGACGACGCTAATAACATTTGATTTTTGACCAAAACACTAATATTTCATTCACAGAAAATTTAGTTATTTAAACTATGTGACTTCTATTGAAACTAATTCAACTGAACAAATGGACAGTTGACATTTGGAAGAGGTTGAACCATATTTTCATCGTACATAATTAGAAAACTAAGTTTGCCATTTTAACATTCGCGAATAACCAGTACCTTCTGGATCTTGTTGATGAAATATCTACCTTATATCTTTTTCAAAGGCACCAATTTCCAGAAGGGATATGAAAATCTGATAATTTTTCGTATGCCTCTCATGTTATTTCGTGTTTTTTATTATCATTATTATTATTATCAACCTTGATTTTCCTTTAGTACGTCTTGCCTTTATGTTAGCAAGTTAACGACTCAGATCTGAAACAAATTACGTTTACCAAAAAAAAAAAAAAAAATTAAAGTTCTCATTTGTGATCTTTCCAAATCCCTAAAATCCTGCGTAATGGACCATCCGTGCAATATGTACAGGAACCGCCAACAAGACATACCTCTGAAACTCCAAATAAAACCCTCTCAAAAGGTTAGGCTTAATAGGTTAGTTTTCCTTGTGGTAAGCTTAGTTGAATTCCAGACCAAACCAAATATTCATCTTCATCCTGTGTGGAATATTTCCTACAGCTTCCAAAAGAATGATTGTTTTAGTGTTTCGTATACGATGAAATTGGTCTGACAGTTTTTTTTAACTGTTTGATATCTATTGTCCGTATATTTAAAATGTAACTGGATTATAGATTGACTATAAAAGTTTCATCGTTTCCTTTTAGGGAACATCACACTCCTCGTTTCATCAGCTGCTTTTAGTTGATTACTCGAAAGCGCAGTCAACTTAAAATGAGAGAGAGAGAGAGAGAGAGAGAGAGAGAGAGAGAGAGAGAGAGAGAGAGAGAGAGAGAGAGAGAGAGAGAGAGAGAGGTCCAAAGGTTTGAAGCTCGAAATTTTTATTTTTGTTTTATGTTTCCGTAGTCACGAAAAACAAACTTTTAGAGATTCTCTTTCGGGACACTGGCACCTCTCTCTCTCTCTCTCTCTCTCTCTCTCTCTCTCTCTCTCTCTCTCTCTCTCTCTCTCTCTCTCAACTCTGGGAATATATTCCCTTTCGAGCCTAACATATCTCGAAACGAAAGTGGCACTTAGCGCCATACTCACAGTAGAAATTTGTTAGACCATGCTGTTTTGATAACATAGGAAGGAACATACAGATATACACACACAAATTTATAACCAAACGATTTTTCTTTTTATTGATTTCCTAATACATGTCATCAGAAGAAAACGTCATCGAAAGTGAATTTTACTAGAGCTAATGTGTTTTAAATTAGATATAACGTTTTACTAGTTAATCTCGATTCCCGTTGCTATACCAGCAGTAATTGGCAATTAAAAGTGATTTGATACTACCAAATAGGTGAGCCTGCAATCTACTTAATGAATGTGAGAGGTAGAAACTTCAGTTTCAACAATGCTAATTAATTCGTTATCAGCATAAAACTTTGGGAAAAAAAAAAGTTCCTTCGGACTAAGGCACGTATGGAAGAAAAAATTTAAATAGTTTCCAACAAAGGTTGTTAATGCTCTTACCCTTTACGCTATTTAGGTATGTAAAAGAGAGTGGCTCTGACCGCCTACTTGAATCGTAAAGATTTCCGTTACCAAGTAGCCAAGTTTGGAGATACGAAGTTGTTGACAGAACAGACGTTCCTTTGATCTGTCCGTCGATAAATTACAGATAAGTAAACTCGAGGACAGAATGTAACTAAACTCCAAAATAGGCCTAGTTGCTTCTTCTAAAGTTACGTGGAATCTAATGTCAAAACAAGACTAGTGGGTAACGATACTGAAAAAAAAATAGGAGGCAAATAAATAATAAAATTTCAACTCATAACACGAAGAAAGCAAGGCATAGCTACTAAACCGTCAGAAATGCTACTCGAATGAAAAAAAAAAAATTTTATTTAACATTTTCTCAGGCGCATAATGGTATTTAAAAATCGCCTATCTTATCAGAAGAAGAATATTAAGTTCAGCACCAAGAGCTGACCATGAGTGAGACCAGAAAAATTGTGAAAATTCTGAAATTCATATTCTTTTACAAATCCATCGATGTCTTCAAACAATGGAAAAGGGAAAGCAAAAATTGAGGTGCATTGTCAAACAAACAGCGTAGATCAGAATAAACCTAATAAACTAAAATAGTCTGCGGCAATAATAAGGGAGGACATATCCAAAATGATATTAAAATAAAAAGAGCAAGTAGCATTACTTTAAAGATAGAAATGCGATGCATTTCCTAACTCAACCTCCCGGCTCTAGGCTAAATTTGACATTAACTCCGCGTAGTATAATTAGGAAACCGTGTTAATCACGAATATCCATTTACATCGAAAATGGGATTGCAAACTGCTAACCCCGCGAGTACTATGAAACACTACTTTGCATGTAAATAAGCTCTTAACGCATTTAGACGCTAAATTTATGGGAAGGAAATGTGCGAGGAGTTTTATTGTGACAATTAACGTAAATTGAACTAAATGCCGTTGCCGCAACGTCTTAAGCCCTTCGAAAGATTATGACGTCATGGATGCTAAAGGCCCTGACGTGAATCGCAAGGCAAGTGATTAGGATAAATATAACTGAGCAAATTGTGACTCCATCTCCCAATAACAATCACTTTTACTTAGAGATTCCACAAGGAAATGAAGTGACAAGAATAGAACTATGATGTCTGCTTCACCTCGAAGTAACAAGGCAAATATAAAACGTATATTGGGTCCCATTAAATCGTAACTAATGTCGCAAGAAACCTCATGAATTTTCATGAAAATTTTGGACCTCCTAAAATATATAGCTACACCTTATTAAAAAGTTGAAACAGATATCCCCACAAACACATACACAAACATGTGTGTCAGTTTATTACATTTTTGTACGAATGTAAACACAAACTTAACCGAGTTACACAGGTAAGATGCAAATATATGGTTTACAACAACAATTGATCAGAAACGTCGAATATAATCAAAGAAATCTGATTGGCTAAAGAGACACCTGGTGTCAACGTGTGTATGTATAAGTATACAGAGTATACATGCAGTCAGCATTTTTTTAGACTTAAACGACTATTTTCCCACTTACAGATATACAAATGTATACGTATTCTATTTATAGGACAGACCCGTGCACAGTCATTAAAGCATAACAATTATCCTCGAAAGCACTTCTGCAAGCATACCCACTATGCAAATATACTCAACGCAGATGGAATTGGTGTTCCCAAATTGCGACATACTCCAACCACAATAAAAACTTTCGCGCATATAATACCGAGCTCGCTCTGAAAAGGCTAATGTAATATGTGGGCTATGGAATTACATATAAATTCATGACCCCTGCGCGTTGGCGCTGAAGGCATGAGGCGTGAAATCTGAAAATCCCATTCATAAACAATTAAGTCAAAAATTTATTCAGCGGAATAATGAATGCAACAACACAGACAGTTCACTGGGGCATTATGACCACTTTGTAATTAGCCTTAATGAGATTTTTTTTATAATGACGTGTCTGATTATTGAAAAAAATATACCACCTTCATTAGAAGGGCTTTTATGACCCCTGTCGTGAAATTATATCCATAAAATACATTTGGCCATCACGAAATTAGGTTTCAATATTACGTAGGTCTCATTAGCAATAATAATGATTGAGTCTTCATAATGTATACCGTTGTTAGGCTTGAGTAATGAATGAAGACAGACGTAGGTTCTCCATATTATCAAATTGCGAACGAAAAGTAAAAATCAAACCCTAATGAGGGTTGCCTTTTGGTACCACGAGATCTTACAGGAAATTATTAAGTAAATAAATATCTTCATGATGTATGGTGCAATCATGCTAAGCAAGGGACAAAGGTATAAAATCACGTGAATATAAAGAAAATAAGGGACAAATGTATAAAATTAAGCGAATAAAAATAAAATAAGTTTAAAATAAAGCAGTCGATGGGGGCACAATGTAATCAAGGGACAGAAACACAAATGGATGTCGATCTAGTTATCCCAGTGAAGTAGAAAGGAAAAAGAAGCAAAGTAAAAAAGATATAACTGATGAAGCAGAATTGATATAGGAGACTTCTAGTCTCTAAGGGTCATCAGAAAAAAGGCAAATAAAAAAATCGGTTTTTCTCTAACAATATTCACTGTCACTGACATCTTTTAACTTCTAAACCAAAAACAAACAACCAGTGCAGAAAACATCCACAAAATTAGGTTTTTATTAATGCCTTTTGAATCACTGATAAACTCCCTGAGCAGGAAACATTTCACAACATTGTCAAATTTGTACATTTTTTAAAGAAGTTTCTTCAGCTGTCAAGTCAAAGGCCCTTGACCCACAGTACAATTCACCTCTAGTTTTGTAAGCACTCTCACACTTCCTGGATATTGCAGCCATTCATCTCCAATATTTCTTTTATGCCATCTAGGCAGCACTTAGCAGGTCTTACTCGCCTCCATCCTTCCAGCGCAAGTTTCAGTCATTTCTGTAATGCTAACTTTTTTTCCCACTTCCGCATATCATCCCACATCTCACCATCTCAAGTCTTCTTAGACATGGCGTTAAACCTTTAATTCTTTCACTTGCATTCAATATCCACACTTAACTGTCAAATGCAAGAGTTGGCTCAATAATCCCTTCATACATTCCTAGACAATCAAAGCCTCTTCCCAGCATTTACTATGTGACTCAAGTTGCTTATCCTACCATCATCCATTATACTTCCTTCCAAATGCCTATACAAATCAGCAGCTTTCATTCTTTCACGAGGGTATCCATATTAACTAACGACTTCCTGGTCTCCAGTTACCCATATGACCCTACTCTTGCTCACATTTAGTCTCAACTTCTTCCCCTCACTGATACTTTGGAAATCTATCACTAGTAGTTTCTGAAGTTTTCCTTTCCATCCTCAATTATTATTGTATCACCTGCAAACAGTGATCATGCCACACTTCATTCACGATTTATTTGCTCATCTCAGAACTTTTGAACCTACATTTACTTTCCAATCTCTGCTCAAGAACAGACTAATCAGCCTCGAGACATATAAACTCTTGTTTTGGAGCGACTTTTACGCCAATCCAGTCACTTTCCTGAATTACATGCGCGCAGTCATCAAAACTATCAATCGCTCTCAACATACCGTCTCTTTTTAATCCATCATCACCTTTTTCTGGGTCCAGATATGTCAAAGCTTTTCCTTTTGCGTTAAAACCTTTCATATACTTGATCAGTATACCTTAGTCGTTGTCTAAACCAAACTCCAGGACCATACACCTTCCCTGCTATACTATATAACATTTTTCCCCTGTACTTCTTACAGTCACCACTGTCATCCCTACCCTTACACAATGGAATAATTATTCTTCTCACCCATTCCTTCTGAACCTTCCCAATATCGAAACATATCTTACCCAATCAGCCATTCCACCCCACCCACTATTAACCCCATACTACAGCATCTCACTTATAATTCCATTGACCCCTACTGTTTTAACATTCTTCAACCTCCCATTGCCATCTTTGCTCTTTGCTTCTTTCTTAAGTCATCTTGTCGAACATTCTGAAACTTAAGTAAATTAACTTCTTCTTGTGTCCCTAGCCTCTGCCTTGTTGCTATCTTCCACATTCTACGAATCCTCAAATAACTTAATTCGCTTCAGACAACATCTCTCACTATTTTCCTTGACCCTTATTTTCAATTACCTCTCTAACTACAACACCTGCTTGAAAGAACACCTTCTCAGCTGTCCTGAAATTCTTACTCACCTTCCCCATTTATTTTTGTAACTAGCTGCCTTCTTTGTTTAATATTTGTATTCTATCCTACCCATCTTAATTCATTATTGTTATTCAGCGGAATATCATATAATCTATATTTTTCATCAATAAACCTCCCACTTACTACACTCCAATACCCATTACACACACACACAGATATATATAGACATATATATTATATATATATATATATATATATATGATGTCTTTTTCTGTAATACAACAGTATAATATGATGATAAAAGGGCCATAACACAGTATTTGAACGTTTCAACCATATATTTCGAGCACTTCCTTCTGTGCTCCTCATCACTGGTAAGATACCTTATGCCCATAATTTACCAGTGATCAGGAGCACAGAAGGAAGTGCTCGAAATATATGGTTGCAACGTTCAAATAGTATTTTATGGGCCTTTTATCTATATATATATAATTATATTATATTATATATTATATTATATATATATATATAATATATATATATAATATATATGTATATCCTGTCTGTGCGCGTTTTAGTGTGGTATACGAGTTTGATCACGAACCTATTCTCAGCCAGTATCAGAAAAGTACTTTAATCTTTTCTAAATTTAGCATTAACCCATCTGGAATGTTGACTGCCAGTGCAGGTGCACAGGTGCTCTTAACGGGGCGATTTTCTGCTTACAACATCGATTTATAGTTGGCACACGATTTCTTAGGTCTTGGAAGTACACGCCCCACGATAACGATTTCTCATATGTATTTCGTATACGTAAACAGACAAATATTTTATGAATATACTCAAGTGTGCATACGTTTACCTGTGCGTATATATGTATTACTGCATGCTCGCGCGCTGTTTACGCCCGTTACCAGTGCTAACTGTTAGCATCAACTGAATTTTCTCTCTCAATATATATATATATATATATATATATATATATATATATACGTATATATATAGTATATATATATATATATATATATCATATTTTATATATATATATATATATATATATATATTTTATATCTAATAAAAGCTATTCATATGGAAAAATTAGAGACTACTGACTTAAAATGAAAGCTTCCATAGAACATGGTGTTCGTTTGAAAGAAATTACAGAAGATAATAGGAAATACAGAGAGAAGAGATCGTTATTTTAGATAATAAAAGATAAATTAATGATACATAAAAATATAAATATGATAAAATATATGTGATTGCTTAGGTTAGTAATGTAATGGATCTCCATTTGAACTTCTGAGGTCCGAATATGGTCAAATAAACATTCACCACGTTAATAGAATTCCCAATGGTTATATTTCCGATCTGTGATTTTTCTTTTTATCCCAGACAGTTTTTTCAGTGGCTTTAAATCTACAACATAAATCTAAACCATTATCCTCCTGGTTCCCTTGTCTCTCATCATAAAAGTGAATAAAATCCCCCAGACATCCAATGACAAATTCTCCTAACTACAAGGCCATCTACGGTCCAAGCTACGAACCAGTACCAGGAAAAAACCCTTACTTATTAAGAGCAACAGAGCCTCTTCACTTTGCCAGTGAAAATTGAAAATTCTAGGTTTGTGTAACCTCAGGTAAGAGGGCCAAAAAAACTCCCCAAATGGACAGATGGTCAGTTAGATAAGACGTTGGGCTACTCCTTACACTGAGGGGAACCATATCTTTCTTAATAAAATGAGTAGATTGCCACTCATAGCCTCACATACTATAAAAAAAAAAGGTGGAGGGGAGAATAAACGGGTAGCACCAGCTCACATATTTTTGAAGGCGAGACACATGGACAGACAGACAGACAGACAAACAGACGTAAAAATTTACAGACAATGTTTGCTTATGTTGTTTAGGTCAAAAACACTCTTCCACGCAACAGTTATATCATATCAAGATGTGTTTAGCCTAATAAAAAAACACTAACTCACATAATGGTTTTACCAAAATTAAGAATCGTTACTACCAACAATACATATCTCCAAACATTACGAGAGAATTTGCAGTGCTTACACCATCTCTGCATAATGCACTTTAGTTTGAGAGAGAGAGAGAGAGAGAGAGAGAGAGAGAGAGAGAGAGAGAGAGAGAGAGAGAGAGAGAGAGAGAGAGAGAGAGAGAAACATATTATGAATTTCTAACCCCATAACCCAACCCTGTAGTGTCCTTCAGGATAGAACGTTAGACATCTAAATCTCAATCTTTATGGGACATTTCTGAAGACCACGCAATCTGCAGCATTATGCACAAGATATTGAAAGAGGCATGTCAGATTCTCATATCTACCCTGCGAGACATCCACCCAAAGGTCATGGGTTGCTTCTATAGAAAACTATCCAATAAATACGAAGCATTACATAGCTTTGGACATAACCTTCGATCTAGGGTATTGATCCTTCCCAATTCATAGGCCTAATGAAAAATATGAGATACAGATGCTTTTGGGCACGAAACACAAGCCTATCGCCGTGCGCCTGAAGGTCGGTGAGGTCTCTCGACCATCTGGAACGGAGAGCGGAATTAGCATAATCGAGGAAGAGCTTCCCACTGGCCGCTGAAAGCAAGACTCTGACAAGGAATGGGATACTCTTCAGTAAGCTATTTGAGAAAGCATGATTGAAATACGACACCTAATTACTAATAAATGAGAAGCCGTCTTAATTAGAATAATAACTTATGGCATCTCAACTAATGCTAAACAGTAAATTTATCTTTATTAGGTATGCATTCCAGTTTACCTAAACTGAATCTGGCATTTATACATTTAGGCTGGGGAAATCTAGCATTATCATAATACACTCATGAACTAATCCTTAGATCTGCAATAAAGCAGAAAACTTTACAATTACAAATACAAACTTTTTGATCAATTGAACATTATGCACAAAGGTACTTCTTTTTAAACTAGTTGACGAATAAAGAAACGTTTTAAATAATAAAAGTCCCAACAATGGATGGCGGTTTCATTCCATCTAAGCTATTTTAGACTGCCCCTAAATATGTAGAGTTTAGCTATTCAGAATTAATGAGTTCATTAAGTTGGCTATCTAATGTCAGTCTCAGGAGAGAGAGAGAGAGAGAGAGAGAGAGAGAGAGAGAGAGAGAGAGAGAGAGAGAGAGAGACGTGAAGCTAATAACTTCCATAAACCCTACTGCTAATCTATTTGATCAGTAAAATCGAATAGTTAAATTAACATTTAGTGCCCAAGTAATATATAAATATATGGATATAAAATACTTCCACTGTGGTGCAAAAAATACTAGGGATAAATCACAATATAAGCGATCCGTCAAGTCAACAATATAAGTTTATATATATATCTATATATATAAATATATAATATATATATATATATATATATATATATATATATATATATATTTTATATATATATATATATATATATATATATATATATATATATATATATATATTATATATATATGTATATATATATATATATATATATATATATATATATATAATATATATACAGGAGTTTTACAAGCATTCTTCCCTATTCTGTAAATCCCTTTAAGTTATCACCTTCGTGCCATAGCACTCCACTGAGCAGCTACACAATAAAGGGGAAAACTCCAAAAACAAACGACTTCAGATGACATCTTCCACCCGAGACAGGGGTTGAGCACCAGCAATACGAGTACGATAACCACATTCTTAATGGCGCGACTTAATATTCATTTATCAACAAAAGTCATTCCGTTTATGCGTCATCTGGCCCGACCACTTTATGGCTTTCAGTTGTCTCTCTTCCACCGCTGCGCTAACAATGATTGACACTTTATGACCTTAACCACAATCCACTTGAGGTAAATTGTCCAAGTGTTGCCCACTTGCAAATACTGGGGCATTCCTCTCGCTTATTAAATTTGCACCTACGCACAAATTCGCTTTCTGACAAGAAAATAATGATGGATGGCGACCACGACAGTACCCTTTGTCAACATGGCAGCGTATTGCACTATGAATAAGTAACAGTTAGGAGTAGTACATCAAACAATAATAGTAACCGAATAGTAACAGTAGGTAGTCTGTACAGTAAACAATGACAGTAACACGGATGGTAACAAAATAAGAGATGTAGATACAACGTATGTTGTTCATTTCGTTTACAATGTCTACACAAATAATAAAAAAGTAATACTGGGCATGTAATAAAATCATAAAAAATACAAGTTCCCAGCCCACTGCCACTCCCACCCCCTTTCCTCACAAAAGCAGACGGCATACAGCATACAACATCAACAGCAATATATAACTATGAGACATCCTTTACTCTCCACACACACACACATACACACACACACACACACACACACACATATATATATATATATATATATATATATATATATATATATATATATATATATATATATCTGCAATTCTACAAATGGGGAAAAGAGCAAGCATAAAAAGAAACGAGACACCTAACGATTACCGACTAAATCACAAATATTTTTTATGCAAATAGTAATATACCATAGCAAAAGACTCCACAAACACAGACGATATAAAACAAATCAAATATATAATATCGAGCAATCGAATCACCTTTCGTTCAACAGAATAATTCAGCTTCTCCCTCATGAATCCTAATGTCGAGGTTTATAATGAATCAGCACCCATGTGAAAGGTTTCAAGACGGTCTTGAAGAGCGTCCTACCTTGTAAAGGTCTCATTCACTTTAGACCATCTACCCTCAAGCACATGCTCTGAATAAGTAAATGGCACCGACTTTGCAACAGTATGACGGCAATAAAGCGAAAAAGAGGGATAAATCAATGGACAAAAGAGAACCTCTTAAACATTAAGTAAGAGAGGCACTGCAATTTTAATGCATATGTTTACATCTTTCAACTTTTTATTGCTACTCTTCATTGTCCTGTCCTCTCAGCGAAGTCCACGTCACCTTGTCAGACACCCATGACAAAATGATGTCACCTGTTCTCATTCTCTACTTAGGTGTAATATATACGCGTCTAGGATGCTGCTGGCTGCTGAATTAATCGTCTTAACAGATGCAGAAGGTGAGCCAATGAGGTACGTGATGATGATAATAGTATCAAACGATGTCCCTAGGTGACGACCATGAAGAGTGCATGCCTATCCGTATGCGATGTAGTGTCTGACTTGCAATAGACGACATGTTTAAGCTACACAACAAATAAATGCATGCATACATACATACATTCATGTATAAACATACATAAACACAAAGACACACACACACACATATATCTATATATATATATATATATATATATATATATATATATATATATATATATATATATATATATGCACATACATATATAAGACCTTGTCCCCTAGCGATCTGATTGATTGATGCAAAAAAAGTACCACGGCGTCCCAACAACTTAAGTCATCGCCCCTAGCGATCTTAACACAGAAATTCAACAAAGGGAGATCTCAAATCCATTTTCGAAGTTTGGATGAACGTTTAAGTTATGTTCCGTTAAACTCCACTGTGCCCTTGCTATGCTAAACCGTGACCTAGGTGCTTGGTGGTTAGCCGAATTTAGTGGGTCGCAACCTGGGTTGAGAAACGTATGGAGACAACGACTTCATCCAAGAAAGGCAATTCGAGAACCGGAAGGTTAAAACGCTCAACACTCGCCTTCTAAGTGGGAAGACTTAAGTTGAAAAATAAGGATATTCAACCCCGTTTAGCTACTCGTTTCCTATTATACAGCCTCAAAAATATAAAGATGCCCCCGTAACATACTTTCCAATACAGATCACGGAAAACATTAACGATTGACTATTTAGGCCTATCATTTTCAAAATTCATATGCAACTTTACATCAATAATCGTCAAGGCTTTCAGGACATCACTTACCTACTCTCATCATAATTGCAACACGCAAAAGTTGATTATGCTCTGAAGGGCCTGGGATCAAAAAATGAGGCAAACACACAGCGTAAACCTGGTAACCTGGTGTTCACTATGATGAGGGTAAACATGCTAATTAGCGGAAGTACCTTCACCGAAATCGCCACTGACCACCAACATCTTACTACTTTCCTCCCCTTCCTTTATTCCGTCGCCTTTTTACGAATCTTAACGTTGTAGCTTAAGAGCCTAACTTGACGAACGTCCTTTATTTGTTTATTATATCTGTGATGGCAAATTCGATCTTTATTCCGAGACATATTGACGTCTAAGATTCGGGGGTAAAATAAACTAAACAGTGAAACTTTCAAGATCACGAAGAGTAAACTGGCCATTCCGGTTAAGAATCAGTTTCATAATTTCCTGAAGGTTAAGACTGATAAAGCTTAAATGGATGAAGAATTAGTGTTAGCGAGCATGAGGCTTATATCAACATCAGTACCTACGTAAGGTATTACATGAAAACTAGACAGAGGTCAGTTTACACGAGTGTTCGAGTAGATATAAATTATGCATGACAATTGAGCGAATAAGTAAAATGTCATGATGCGTCATGAATAGCCTATGAAGGCAAAGAAACAATACAGTAATTAAGGAAATAAGAAGAATATAAGGACTGCTAGAACTGACATTGGAGTACAATGGTATCTAATGATATATGTGAAAGACAACCAATTTTTAAACATAACTGGGAAGTGTGGGACAGCATTAGGCAAAGGAATAGGAGGGTTGGGGGCAATAGCAGTAATTAGAAATTATTAAGTTAAGCTTTGACACTAATTAGCGATTAAGAGCAGATTATGTTTAAACACAGTATATTTGAGGTTCGCCCATAACCATTTTTTTTCCCAAAAATCGACAAGTCAAAAGCGTTGACAAGAAGTTTTGAAAAATGTGGGAAACAATAATAAGTATAATTCACAAAATTACTCCATAAGAAAGTCGAAGCCCAAGATTCATGAAGTTCTTATAAAGAGATATGAATGCAGATTACAACGAGGAAAATACGAAAAAGAAAAACTAATGTGAAAAAGGGTTCAAAAGAACCACCGTCAAAAGGGTGCACGCGTGCCAAATCTTGTTGGAAGGGAAACCCTTCATTCCAGAATGAAAGCCCATAACTCCCTGGGAAGAAAGTGAAGTACTTGGAGGGAAAAAAACACACACACACACACACAAATACCACAAAGGGGAGGGTAAAGTCCTTACTTAAGAAAAAAAAAAAAAAAAAAAAAAAGGGAAAACTTGATTCGGAGCAGCAAATGATGGATACAGATGCTCTTTTTCTAATTGTATTTTACTTCTCTCATATTCCTTCCTTCACAGTCCACATTGATTAATTAAACATACAACTTTGCCATCTGGGTGCATATATTGTAATCAAGTTTCTGGAGAGAGAGAGAGAGAGAGAGAGAGAGAGAGAGAGAGAGAGAGAGAACTTTCGCCAAGGTCAAAATATACTTGAAATTAATATTAAACACAACACTTGATTATAGAATTTACCTGTAAATTGAAGTCCACTATAATACCCTTCTAAATTTTATCTAAAGAATACATTAACGCTCGTGCATGGACAAAACTGTCACTATTGCAAAGAGAAAACTAATAATAACAAGAAGAAGGCGTTAAGATTAGTATCAAGCTAGAAAACGGTTCAGTTCCTTATGTTGCCAATGGAACGCAATTTCATTTCCAAATTAAGTTGGATTACGTATATCTTTCGGGTAGCAATTAGGTTTTTTTTCTTGCAATAAAATCCCGAAGATCGTGTTACATAATTCCCCCTCTAGATATCAAGATGCCTGACTGAAGAATTATCAAAAGTACAAAAAAGACGTTAAGTTCAAGTACAAAATTCCCTTTTTTCACAGAACAGATTGTATAAGACTCCTTTTATACATTACCACATATCTTCAGTACCTAATATGGAATGCATATAAAATTTAGGCAAAAGGCCAGGAGCTGGGACCTATGAGGACATTCTGGCCTGAAAACCCCAGAAATTGCATTATGAAGCAATTGTTAGGTCAGGGTGGGAAGAAATATGGAAGAAAGAGAATATGAAAGGTTACGTAAAAGTAGGGACCTAAGGGACGCTGCAAAGAACCTGATACAATGCCTACAGTGCAACGTGCGAGGTGCACTGACGGTATTACGCTGCTACGGGATCCGGTAAAAAATGTAACTGAAACCAATAAAAACCTCACAATTTGCTGATGGGTGTAATAAACCCTATGTGGGGAAAAAAACACGAAAAATTCATACTGCAACAACTCGATGAAAACCTTATACTGCCACCTTTAATTTTTTTTAATCAAAAGATTAAAAATGGACAGATGTGGTATTACGTGAGTTATCTCTTATTTAGTATACCGAAACAAAATTTTCGGGCTTCCATTGCCCCAAAATCAAATTGGACAAGAGAGAAAAAAACAATATATACTATATATATAATAGAAATATATTTATACATATGTATATATATACATATAGTATAGTAACTGGATGGACTAGAATCTATTAATTTTCTATTTATTGATATATATATATATATATATATATATATATATATAAATATAATACCCAGATGGCATCAGCACATATACAACTTCAACATCCGAAGGGCAAGGCGTTGAACGACTAAAAACCTCATCCCAAGAAGAATAACTGAAAACCGGAAGGGTAACTACGTCAAATATAACCATTCCAAAGAGCAAAGTGCCCATGTATATAATGAAATTTTTTTCACCATTTGCCTGTTTTCCCTCTAAAGAGGGTGGTGACATAAAAGCAGAGCTTTCTGCCTTACCAGAGTCTTTACGGGTGAAATTGCAAGGCGTACTCCTTCCCCCACCCCGATTTTTTTTTTTTTTTTTTTTTTTTTTACCCAAGCAGGTACATGTATTCATTTACAACTGGGTAAATTGATGGGAGTTAGGGTGAGAGCGATCTAAGGCCCTTACTTAGAGCGGTGCACCATTCAAACACGGTACCAGTTTGATTGCCTGATAACAAATGAACGAAATGCGAGGAAGGGCGGAACAGGTGGTCCACATTACGCTACAGTCTAGAAGCTACAATGTCCTTTAATATCTAATTCGCTCTATGAATCACGGAAATGTGATATGACTTATAGATTGGCTACGTTGTCAAAAGCACTACAACACTACCGGGGTCGAGGTGGGTTGATGATGTCTCCAAACCAACGAATTACCTGAGCGCGAAAGGTATCTGAGGGAGAGAGGCGACACGAACTTTTAGTCTCTTGCGGTGGTGTAGCAGGTAAAAGCTTCAATGACGTTCCTGGAATTGAAAGGCTCCGTGGGTTCGCGCCCGGGTCCAGGCAAGTCTATTATCGAGGAAAATTCCCCTTCGTTTAAGCATGTATGAAAATATATTAATTCCGAGGTAGAGCGAATTAGATATTAAAGGACATTGTAGCTCGATATATGTATATGAATCACGGAAATGTGATATGACTTATATATATATAATATTATATATATATATATATATATATATATATATATATATATATTATATATATATATATAAATATATATATATAGATTATATATATATATTATATATATATATATATATATATATATATATTAGGCAAAATCAGTTTGCACCATTGTTTTCAAGTTAACACAATATGTAAAGATAAATAAAGAATTTTACCCAATTATCAGAAACCCTTTGATTATCAGTGAAATAATATAAAAAATAAAACCAGAGAGAGAGAGAGAGAGAGAGAGAGGGAGAGAGAGAGAGAGAAACATGTAAACACAATCTTGATAACTTGTAGGGAACTACAGCAAACATATCTTCCTAACACACCACTCTTGACTGATAATCAGGATACATCTTACACAATCTACAGATCAAGCTAACACGAACAACTCACACTGCGAAAGTTCAGCCTTCCTTTCACAGTGTGAGCTGGACTTTTCCTCGGATTTAGCAGACGCGGGACATCCCCTAATATGACCTACCAGTCAGATACTGCGAAAGTTCAGCCTTCCTTTCACAGTGTGAGCTGAACTTTTCTTCGAGATTAGCAGACGCGGGAACATCCCCTACAGTTAGATACCATTGCCGAAGTCAAGTGAAGCTAACAAGTATTTAATAAGGTATTTTAAATGTCATGGTGACTTCACACGCGAGGAAGGATCGCCGATGCATGTTCTATCTGGAGTACAACGAAGGGGAATTCGCGAACATCTCTACTGACAAAATAATGGAAACGTCACAAGTATTGTATTAACGGAGAAAGTTGGCATCTCGATGATGCAAAGAGTACTTCAAGAGAACCTTTGAGGAATGTTTGGGTATGTGACTATCGAAGGAGCCTTCAGTGTATAAGAATAAGGAATATAAACACAAGCTTTTTCAATTTTACTGCTTTATGGATACGAAAATACAACTGTAAAATAATCAAAATAATACTTTTCACGATTTATGGGAGTATATATGTGCGATTGGGGTCTGCTTGTGCAATGGAGAAGTGACTGACTTATTTGTTGGTGTAACCTGGCGCCAAAAGAAGTTAATGCATATCACACGGTATTCTTAATTCGATCCAAGAGGATACCATTGTGCGATCTCCAAAAATAGCAGATTCACGTTTTCTCAATTCCATTCAGCCTTTTTCAATGCGTCTGCTCACCAGCTGTTTTATCACCATACTACACAGAATAAATACAAACGAACCCGACGAGTGCTCCATGCGAAAATAGTTAAAAGAAAACGCACACACGATACATGTGTACATACGGGCAACATTTATGACGGGTATGGTAAAATAACAGCAACGTTGAGATATTATCGTTCAACGTAGTACCTTAAAACACGAACATGGCGCAACAACACACTATGGTACGTATATATATATATATATATATATATATATATATATATATATATATATATATATATATATATATGCTCCTTGGATTATCTCCGCTGAATGTCATAGCCTTTTACCGAGTCTTAGTCATATTTCGCAACTTAAGACACCAACCTGAGCAAAATACTCATTGAGACATCGCACTGCCATGTCGAGACACAGGCCTACTGTCGAAGTGTTAACTACAGCACATGAGCGCCGTAGCACTGCCAAAAACTGTGAGGGCCGAATTGACAGGGTCCTATCAGAACCACATACTTTGATGTGCGATGTGGGCAGGGAATTTCTTAACTATGTCTTTCTATGTGGATAAGATTTACATGCAATTGCTAGGAAAATAATTGAGTTAGCTGCTCCTTAACTTCTAACCTAAAGTTTCACTGCAATAATGATCACGATAACAACATTACAGTGAGCATTCCTTACAATACTATTGGGGAAGGCCACAAGGTCAGTTACTAATCCAATAAAACCGACAAAAAAATCATCATTATATATACACATACGTATACCATATTCATATAGCGCATAACTAGTAAAACATACATACTCATGCAAGCTACTCGCAACCAAGGCAAAGACGGATACAAAACTTTGTATACATTTGAACACCGAAGACATCTCGCATTTGAACTGCAAAAGCAAATAACTGAATAAATCCCACTCACCTTAATGTACTCGTTGATGGCATCTTTGCAGTTCCTCGATGTACGTCGATTAATATTCAGCACGAGGAGGAAGTGGTGTGCATGGCTACAGAAGTCCAGGTGACGCGAGGTTTTCTCTTTTCATAAGACGAATTTCTCCAGAATTAATAAACCAATCTGTGATTTTTCAGATGCCCAATGCCACTTCAGGTATAAAGGCCTATGCAATCGGCATACTCTCCAATGCAGGGTAAAAAGATGATCAAAGTTATTTTCCACAAAGAGCTTTTTTCGATGTACTTACTAAACGTGCTAGGGTTTAGAGGACACTCACACCCCACTAGAATTATTTTTTTTTTAACCAAAGGGTCTGGGGAAATACTTATGCTTTTACCGCCAAGTTAACACACAAAAAAAGACAGCACTTGAAACACGTTACACAAAACACTTGCAACAAGAAAAACTAATATGAGGAGCAAATCTCACTTCAACTAAGCACCGAGCAGTGCCTATCCAACACGGATTTGAATCACGCAAATCCGCCTGAGGCGGCAAGAATCCATCCACTTAGAAGGGCGGTTGGCTAGGGAGAGGGGTGTCCCTACCACGCACGCCAAAACACTGGCCTTGAAACCGGTAAATTATACACTTTTACACCACTTTAACAATCTTGGTCAGGGAAGTTTGTAGTAACAAAAGTACTTCGCCTGAGAATCTACTCAGTCCACTTGCAAACGACCAAATGAATCAGTCACTTTAATTTTAATCATATATTATCTTTTCAGCAGTAAATTACACTCAGATGTTTCCTTTTCTGAGAAGCGTTAAACAAATATATAGTTTTTCTAAATAAATGTAAAAATGTATCATCTCCTTTCAAGAATTAACCTTTTCCAGGTCTTTACTTATATTCTTTTCATCCCATTCAGCACCTGTATATCACTTTCAATTTTGAATCATTCAACACTAAAGAAAATGTAAATATTAGCTATAGCTATGCTATCACAAAATGAAACAGATTACACCACCTTCCAAGGTCTTTTTCATGAATCCCTTAAATTCATCAGTAAAAAATATATTCATTACTGAACAGATTACACCACCTTCCAAGGTCTTTTTCATGAATCCCTTAAATTCATTAGTAAAAAATATATTCATTACTGAACAGTAATGAATATATTTTTTACATCACAATGGCAGCAACCCTACAATGTATGAGAAACTTCCATTAATAACTTCTATACAGAATGAAAGTATTCTATGAAATATTAGACTTTTAACCAAAGAAAACTTCTCCCTCCAACAAAATAGCATAGTATAAATAAAGGTAAACATAAACATCGCGATTTGTCAGTCACTCACATATAAATTATGCTCGAAACAAAGTTACTCCAATAAGGAGTCACCCATGTGATGGAATACTTAGCCACAAGAATTCTACGAGACCACGAAAGAAGCAAACTCAAGCAAGCAAACACACACAGGCGCGCATTGCTTACAGACATCAAACAAGGCGGTCCTTTACAAATGCATCAAACGTTAAAGATGAATGAACAAAGATATTGGACTCTCGCACTTCACAGCGTAGGCACCGATAATCTTCCCAAAAAACATCCTTCCGTTTACATGTTGCGTTGCAAACTCATGCAACTCAGCCCCCCCAAGCCGCTCAGATCCCCAGCCGCCCACCCACCACACACACCCGGCTCTGTATATCAAAGACACAGCAAACACATAGGCAGACACAATCAACTCAGTAAAAATGGGAGCAAAGCGTTCTTTGGGCACCATGGGTATGGGGGTACCACAACTACTTGTAACTACATCTTCTGTACAAAATGACATGGGCTGATTTCTTTTAAGGTAATTACTATGCAACACTAATTCCTTTAAATTCTAATTATAAACATATTTCCATTTGCTCATCTTCTTGCTGAGCTAATCGGTGTTTTAGTTTAATTAAAAATAAAATCCTTTCAAGCGGTCGGAAAGATAATAGACCTATAATAAAGACAGCACTGCAATTAAGAATGCTCATTTAGTGTTAACGGAGTATCACAAGTGTACATTAAAAAAAGTTTGCCCGTTTTAGTTTATTCAATTACCATATAAATCATTATTTATTTCTATAAAGTATAAATAAACAACGATATATGTTATTTAGAGGCAGTATCTATGTTGACCTCAAGATATTTTCTATCGCACAAAAAAAAATATATGCCAACAATGTATCAATGCAGATCATGTTCCAGAATATAAGTTGCAAAATCTTTGTCTAAAAAGACACGAGTTATATCAAATGTCATGTAGTTTCCTCCAAGAAGCAGTAGTTGCACAAGAATAGTCTATGTATGAGTTTTGTAATTTGAAATGTCACAGTCTATCAGAATTATTTAACGTCATTAACAGCATATTCCCGTACGTGAGACTTCATAATCAACATGATCACTAAACGGATTGTTAAGATAATAGGTCGTTGCACTTAGTGTAGATTTCAGCAATGAAAATGTTGAAGAAATTCAGTTGCACACGTATCAACACTTCGACTATGTTTCCTAGGCCAAGTAATTGGATATCCTACTATGACGCGTTGCTTATCAAAATATTATTAAAACTATCATTTTCCGAAAGATTATTTCACTCAGTAGTAGCGGGATAACACACCTGGCAAGGACTGAACCTTAACTTGACGGCCACATGTGCCCATCTGA
Organism: Macrobrachium nipponense; assembly: GCF_015104395.2. Taxonomy (NCBI): domain Eukaryota; kingdom Metazoa; phylum Arthropoda; class Malacostraca; order Decapoda; family Palaemonidae; genus Macrobrachium; species Macrobrachium nipponense. The sequence goes on along the minus strand of NC_061089.1, from coordinate 42,232,061 downwards.
ACCGAATACTTCCCGACACACTAGTAAAGTTCTGCGGACGAGCCGTACGACAGTTCCATCACAATGGCAGCAACCCTACGCTGCCAGACTAACTTTCCAAAGACTTGGACGTTGACTTCGGTTTCGCTTTTAAGAGAAACCGGGAAAATTTATGGGCTTTCATTGATTAATAAAAATGAAAAACGCATATACATATATAATAAACTTTATATATATATATTATATATATATATATATATATATAGTACATGTGAAAAACATTCTCAATCATCATTACACGCAATTTGTTTAAAGCAATATAAGGCATTAGTAATCGATTTAACCAATAGTGTTTTACTTAAAATAAGCTATCAACAAAACGGAAATGTTATAGCAATATAAAAAAAAATATGCCCGTAATATTCCGATTCTCATTTCCGAATATCACTGATTAAAATCCCTATCGCAGCCTATACATAAATACATGTAGTATATTTTTCCACTTCGATGGGGTAGTCCCAGTCGATGGGGTTGTTCCAGCTGTTTTTCCTTCTAATTCTCAACATTCTAGGGCAAGGTTGCTAGCACCATTTCCTTCCCTTTATAACACATCAAAACTTACAATAACCCATAATGAATCTGTGGACTCAAACTCCTATTGTATATTCACATCAATCGTGCATTTGATGTCTAGGACCTTCCCTTACGATGCTCCTGAT
>NC_061089.1:42201363-42218863 GCF_015104395.2 Macrobrachium nipponense | reverse complement strand
CAAGCTTCACTCCACTTTAGGGACGTGAAATAAACGAAATGTTGAAAGAAATGTTTACTCATCAGTTCACCCTCCTAACTATCGAGCAATTATTCACTTAGTTTTCCTTTGATTTTCAATTTGTGCCTAGGAGTAAAGCTTTATAAGAGAGCTTAACTATGTACTATTCTTGAGTTGAATTTGTGTTAAATCCACAAGGATCCTATTTCATACAATAACGAGACCACTTATTAGACAACATATCTCCTGCAAGGCCGATGAGCGTAAATATGCAAGATCAGCATAGTTTACACAAACACTCTACCCCACTTACATCTATCATCACGAATAGTGTGAGGTATAAGTTTTCTTTAAATACTTATCAGTGACAACAATGAAGGCTAAATACAGGCAGGATGGTTTAGATGACGGATCATCAAAGTTACTCATTAGGAAGGGCCACTCCATAGAAAATATATTTCATACTTTTCAGCAAAACCATCCATCCGTTTTTTTTTTTTTGGTTACTTTTTATTATATAAATAAATACGTACTTATGGGTTCAAAAGTGTCTCCTCCAAATTCATTTGGCGGAAATGATGAGATTAGCCTCTTAAACAGGATGTAACTATGACACTGGACTTCAATGAAGGAGGCTGACTCCAAGGAATCCAGTAAGACAAGCAGTAAAAAGTAAGCAAGAATATTTTAGATCAAGTTAACGGAGTCAACACAGCTGGACTATGACTTGCGCAGATTAATGGGCGTGACAGAGCGCGGCGGACAGGAACTGACATGTCATCTGTCCGACCGCGTTGTTGCGAAATTCGAGAGGAAATAGTTTTAGTATCTATACACATTTCAAGCTGCTGCTGCTGCTGCGGGTAGGATGAAATCTAGTGGTGGGTGGATACAGCCCTTAAGCCTTACTGCACTGTGGAGAAGACCCCTTTCCTAAGTCACAAAGCATTACAAAACGTAAGCAAAAATGTGGATTTACTTACTTAAGGATGGAAGTTATAATGATAAGAATTATAACACATCACGTTAAGTGTTAACCGAAGGTCGTCTTTTTAACATGAGCAGAAACATTTCGCTATGAAGTCATCTTCGTTATTTCGGAAACAGAGGTTTTCATAGCCAATAACGTAGTTCATACGATTTTTCTTACGATTGATATTTTTTCTGGATCGCTCACATGTTAAGGACTATGGTATCTATCTATTCTGGCACCATAAAAATACCCAGTACAATTGCACTCGGGTAGTACACCTTCCTTCTCCACCCAAAGAATTTAGAACAGAACATCCAGCCAACACCGCATGTAGTAGATAGGATTCTTACTAAAAACGGGTATTTTCCACTTCTTATCCTCGGTTAAATATATCATCAATTTAATGCCATATACCTTGAAAGTGATATTAAAATTATGTATAAAGCTCGATTGAGGAATATACTTTATATTTTTGTAGAGATTAATTGAACTGAAGTTGTATCTAGCTTAGTGCACTGAGGCCTCCTGAGGATGGACATCAAGAGGCTTTTGCAATTGGATGTGCAAACAGATTTGCAATTCTACAAACGATACATGAGGGGAACAGACATTCAACGAGGACTTGATTACCATCAGCACATATATCAATCTCGTGGAAAAGAAATACTAGGATATGGATTAACAAGATACTGGATGAAACCTCTGATACAGTAAAAAACAAGTTAAAAATGCGCCAAAGTTTCTTCGGCACAATCGAGTTTTCTGTACAGCGTATAACCTAGGCCACTGAAACCAGATGAGCCGCGGCTCATGAAACTTTAACCATTGCCCGGTGGTGGCATGTCCTAATGTTACCAGACACGATTATAGCTAACTTTCACCTTAAATAAGAAAAAAAATCACTGAGGCTAGAGGGCTGCAATTTGGTATGTCTGACGATTAGAGGGTGGATGATCAAAATACCAATTTGCAACCCTCTGGTCTCAGTAGTTTTCAGTTTTCTGTGAAAGAAAACTATTGTGCCGACTTTGTCTGTCCGCCTGTCTCTCAACCCTCAGATCTAAAAACGCTACTGAGGCTAGAGGGCTGAAAACTGGTATTTTGATCATCCACCCTTCAATCATCAAACATACCAAATTGCACCCCTCTAGCCTCAGTAGTTTTTTATTATTTATTTAAGGTTAGAGTTAGCCATTAATCATGCATCTGGCCGCGCTTTCCGGAGCCTGGGATGCACCCTCACTCTACCGCGTCCGGTAAGCAACTGGAGAGCCTTATCATAATTGATGGCTTTATACAGCATTATACGTTGTACAGAAAACTTGATTGTTTCTTCGGCGCAGTTTTTACTTGTTAAGATCTGAGGGCGGCCAGAAAAAGTGCGGACGGACAGACAAAGCCAACTTAGTAGTTTTATTTTACAGGAAACTACAAAAAAGAACAAAACGAACTTTAGAAAAATTTCATGGAGTAGAAAAAGTAGAACATGCTGAGTAATCCAGCCCAGATATTGAATTTAAACGAAATAATAAAAGAAATAAAAGAAAATTCCTGGAAAAACAGGCGCATGATGGTGTCAAAGCCCTTTTTACAGGGGCACTGATGTAAGGGTAGCCCAGACTTACGAGAATATCCATGGGTGAAATAGAGAACACTCGTCAAAAGCATGACTGAGGCATATTTTTTTTTTAAGGTCACGAATAACAGACACAAGGGGTCAATATAAATGACAAACTAAACTCTGAAGGATGATTTACTGATGAATGAATTCAAAATTTTTAAGAGATGGACACAACCAGCAATGATAGATTGACTGCAGATGAAATTTTAGCTGGAAATGAAATGGCACCTTGCATATTAACATGTCTGATTTTCTGCATCTGGAAATGGAGGTCATAGCAAAGAAAAGTGATGTGAGTGAATAGGGTAACTATACAGGCATCAGTATGTTGGTCCTCAATAAGCTAAAGAATAAACCGATTTAATTGTTTACAGATGAATAATCTGGTTTTATAAACTTGGATTATCATGAAAAGTTAACGATAGTCTTTTTAGCCCAGTAATGTAACTCTTAAACTTACGTTTTGTTTACTTTTTGCCAGTAAATGAAGGTTTGAGCTCTTCTTTTTTCCCCTCTGCCGGGTGTCTCACTTGTTACTAGTAACAGACCCAATTAGGGATCATTTTCTCTTTTCACTCTATATAAAAAGCAATTCCTGTCTGTCTGTTCGGTATGCCCGCCCAGAATATGAAAGTTAGGGGTACCAAATTTTTACCATAGACTCTTTTCTCCCCCAAGAAGGTTTTAGTCAACATCCAAAATTCGAGAGCCGTTTCTAAGGGGGTCATAACCACTCTTTTTCATACCCCATCATTTTTTACAACTTTTGGACTTGACAGCTAGGGCTACCAAATTTATATCATAGACTTCCCGAGAAAAGTTTCGGTCAAAATCCCAAATTCTTCGTTATGATTCTCCTGATTGAAATCTCCACCATCATTCACGACTGGAAGCATTAATTGAAATGATTTTCACTAGGAATCTACCTTTATTTGTAATAATAATTTCTCCCACATGCCAAACGAAAATCCCAGAACATACAGAACACTATTTATTGTTGACTCATACACTTCTTCCTTTGTCCATAGGCCCCATGAATTTGATAATTTAAATACGACGTCATTGTTTATTTTTCTACAGAACTCTTTGTTGCCACTGTGACGTCTTAAAAACCACAGGCGTGGAATTTTGCACCAAACTCCCCATTGTATAACCTGACAGCCCGGCTTCTTAGGTTTCATGTGTATATATATATATACAGGAATATACTACTTTTGTTTTGGGAAATTTAAAATGGCTATTTATATATTGCTCTTGGAAGTATTGTCGCCTACAGCTATTATCGTTAAAGAAAGACGAAAAAATGATAAAAATATTAGTGTAGACGAGAAAAGTGAACTAACTTGCTTACGCGACAATGTCTGCAAATGTCAGCAAATATAAAAGACAGGGTTGCACAAGATTTTAATTATGGGGGTGGGGGGAGGGGGAAACAAAACTTTTCAAAAACGGCGTTTCGCGGAGTTTTCTTCTGTTTTTATATACTTTAATTCTATACAGCAGCTATAAATTCAACGTAAGATAATTGAGAACGTAAAACACCATTGGGCTCATGAGGCATGGATGGACCAGTGAATAATTGATTAAACATACATAGTTAAATGTCAAATGAAAATGAAGAAGGGTTTATCGATTTGGATATGTCTACTTTAAGATAACGCAAAGTTCAAATAATAGCCTATGAGAAATAACTGATAACGTAAAAGCTCATTTTTACTGTATAAATATTAAAAATTAAGACTACATCCGAACCATTCTTATGAAAATGTCGACCTTAAATATCAGAAGAGAGAGAGAGAGAGAGAGAGAGAGAGAGAGAGAGAGAGAGAGAGAGAGATGCAGGAATAACATAGTTTGAACTCAAACCAAAAAATCCCGTTTGAACTAATGCCTGTTAAGAGCAGCGGCATCAAAGTTAGAAAAGAGGCGCAGACTCTGGAGTTTTAAGATCCACTGAGTAGAGCTTTGTAATTGCACCTATTCCGAGGATGTGGATCAAAGAGGGATTGTTCTGATTCTGCAAATGTTTTAAGTAAATGACTAATAAACTATTTATTTTAGTAGTACACTAGTCTTTTCGTTGCTTAATGACAGCGATTCTCTCTCTCTCTCTCTCTCTCTCTCTCTCTCTCTCTCTCTCTCTCTCTCTCTTCTGATATTTAAGGTCGACATTTTCATAAGAATGGTTCGGATGTAGTCTTAATTTTTAATATTTATACAGTAAAAATTAGCATAAAATTGAACTAGTCTTGACTTTACGTTCACACATTATAATATTGTTGATCTCTCTCTCTCTCTCTCTCTCTCTCTCTCTCTCTCTCTCTCTCTCTCAAACATGAATTTTAACTACAGTAATGATTTAAAATCCACAAACTATAATGGTATGAATTAATCTCTCTCTCTCTCTCTCTCTCTCTCTCTCTCTCTCTCTCTCTCTCTCTCTCTCTCTCTCTCTCTCTCTGAAACATGAATTTTAACTACAGTGATGATTTAAAATCCACAAACTATGATGGTATGAATTAATCTAAACATGAATTTTAACTACAGTGATGATTTAAAATCCATGAAATATAATAGGATGAATCTCTCTCTCTCTCTCTCTCTCTCTCTCTCTCTCTCTCTCTCTCTCTCTCTCTCTCTCTCTTTGTTCAGGGAAACCCAATATCTAAGTATGGAGTTGAAGACATAAAGGCTTTGAGGTCAACATCAACAACAACAGAAACAGAAACAGCACATTTCTGAATTTGCATCACAGACATGACGTAGCTCACGGCTATTTTCAGCCGATCCTCTCGATAGATGAAGCGCTGGAAGGAGGCAACCGAATCGACGCGAACAAAAACAAATTGTGTTTGAAAAAATCGCCGGTTTGTTTGCCCGTAAGGAGGTGAGCACACTTCACTATGCAAATGTCAATAATAGAACCTCTAGTATAAACCACACCTATCACGACCGGGGTCTTCTCGCATCGTTCGTAGTGTTCCATCATTGCTTGACGAGAAATCTTGTGCAAACAGAATGGGAGATGCGATCTACGAAAAAATTGCGATTTTTTTCTCCTGACTCTTGCCATTTGTGTCTAGTCATCATGATTGCGATGATGAATTATGTGTTCGTTTATTAGAGGATGAAGAAAAAGGAAATGGGAGCCACGAGACAAAGTTTACCTAGAAAAACACGAAAAATACTCTACGTTAACTTAACCATAAATAAATAAAGGACACTTTAGAGTAAAGAATAAAAACCCCGTTGTTTTAGAATGCCCCTGGCTTTACATCAGTCCGCCGTAGACGAAACACTTCCGACTCCATGGCCAATTATTTGTAAATAAAAACAAAACAACGAAACTCCGAGATACGAGCCACAAAAGCTTTTGGTTTTTACGAAGGCAATTTGTGCCAGCTAATCAAGCTTAGGATGGTGGTCAATCGAGGCCTTGCTTTAAAGAGAAAATGCTGGAAGCAGGCGATCAACCTCATTTTGAGAGCGCGAAAAATAGCCGACGTTCCCGTAATTTGACTGGAAAAAGAAACAGGACATTACAAGAGCTACATTTTCGTAAAATCATAATCTATTCACATTTGCCTGTCACTGTATTAACGGGAAAACTTCAAATTCCTTAGGCATCCACACTGCAAAAACTAAAACTACGAAAATAAATAAAGTTATTGCATACACCAATATTCCCTGCCGAGCCTTACCATTGAAATACAAAAGTAATTTATTCAAGGAGCCTCAGTTATTGATCCTTCTATCGTACTGGTGTTGTTTGTGACAATGGAGATGAATTTCATCATACACCATCTGTGTATTTACAAAGCATGCATTACCTTCATGAACACTAGCCTTATAGTATATTCTCTTCAAACAAATGCAACTAAATCATTTACTACTACTTTCCGTTTATCTACTTCAAGCTGCTTCGAATATTCTTCAACATATCACTGCTACCAATGTCCAGTCAACCCTGAATCTGACCTTTAAAGATACGATATACAGACATTAATTATTAAAGTAATTTCCTGTTAGTGTTCGATAATTATAGTTTTTTCTACAGCTTCCGTGCCTTCCTGCTATGAAAATATACATATATACGCGCACAAAGACACACACACACACACACACACACACACATATATATATATATATATATATATATATATATATATATATATATATATATATATATATATATATATATATATATATATATATATTATATATATATATATATATATATATATATATATATATATATATATATATAATATATATATATATATATATATATATATATTATATATACTAAATAAGAAACCAAACACAGCCAGTGAGAGTCATGAGTACCCAACGCAAATAAAGCACGTCTACTGCTACGAACATAAGTGGGCATATGTATCCGGAACTCGATCGCAGGTAGGTCATGATCACCTTCACTTCTTGAGACAGGTGACTCTGTCCTGAGAGGCCGGAGGATCCCGAAGACTTATGCTTGACTGTCAACATAATTCGTCAAGGACAAGTAAAAAGTTGCCTGAAGTCCTGTCTCGTTTTTCGACGGAGGTCGTAACCTGCTCGGACGAACCTGATCTTGGGCAAAGAAACTGAGCCCCTCTCGAGCGTTTTTAAGGTAATAATCCTAAAGTCACCTTTAGGAGAATTCCAAAGGAAATGGGAGGATAACTATGCGTTTTCTTTTGTTTCGCTGATAGTCACATATACTTCAAGCATCAGTTTCACCTCCGCGCCTAAGAGTCTCTTAATATATTTATTCTTTTCCCGACTGAAATTCTCGTTTGGATTCCGAAGTGAATACATAAAATCCGCGGCCAGTCCGATACACAAGAGAAGATACCATGATGGAAGAAGTTAAGACAAGAATCCTAACAAATCGTCTAAATCACTCTTAAGCAGACATCGACGGTCCCGCCCAGACAAACGGAAGATAAAGTCGGGAAGATTAAAGGTTAAATAGGATGTTCTGTTTACTTTTGACACTAGTTTTTTCTCTCTTTCTTTTTCTTAAAGACTCTGGTGGTGGACTGAAGATAGGAATCGAAACTTTGAGAGAGAGAGAGAGAGAGAGAGAGAGAGAGAGAGAGAGAGAGAGAGAGAGAGAGAGAGAGAGAGAGGTTTTTTAAGAAAATTGAAAGTGTTTTATATTTCACTGAAACATTTTCTGTCATAACCACAGCCAAAAAGAGATTTAAGCATCAATGAAAATAAGAAAAGAGTTCGATAAGTAAATAAGTATAGTGCAAATAAAAAAGCAAGATTTCGGTACACTTTCAAAAATAATGAAATAGATACAAAATAACACACACACACACAAAAGGATAATATGAAGTGTAACAGGACCTCATTTAAAATGGATGGTATCTAGACTATGAGGAGAGTAAGTCCTGGAAAGCTTGTAACTTTTCTTGAATAAATATCTCCGCTAAGTACCATACAGATCAAACGAAGTCATGTTATCAAATGTATCAATCCACAGAACAGAGAGAGAGAGAGAGAGAGAGAGAGAGAGATGAAAACGTGTTAATGTACGTGAATGTCTGCATGTATTCATATGCTTACAAAAATATGCAAGTCAAATCGAATCAAATAAGAACCAAGAAAACTGGATATGGACAAACGAAAGTGGTCGACTATTAAGTAAAAAAAAAAAAAAAAAAACAAAAAAAAAAAAAAAAAATTGGATGATGGGGAAGTAAGTATATCTTTGTTTAATCAGACCACTGAGCTGATTAACAGATCTCCTAGGGCTGGTTCGAAGGATTAGATATTTTACATGGCTAGGTAACCAGTTGTTACATAGGAACGGGACCTACAGTTTTTGTGGGATCCGAACCACATTACTTCGAAAAATAAATTTCTAATCCCCAGAAATAAATTCCTCTGGTTCCTCGTTGACAGAGCTGAAATCGAACTTCGACTACCGAATCGGTAGGCGAGCACGTAAACTACTCGTCCAACGAGGAACTTGGATAATGGGGACTCAAGAAATAAATCCTCCAGCTTAATTTGCAAACGATTCCATTTAATCAGACTTAAGCATTAGAACTCTTTTCTTTGATGTTAATGATAACAGCGGTTTTAGCCCCTCCTCACAACCGAGAGCATTTGCTACTGCTTCTGAAAGCATGACGCTCATGAAACTGATTACAGAAAGGAAAGTCATTCAATTTCCTAAGCGAAAGTTGTCCGATGTCCTCTCAAATTACGGTTAAAAACACGTGCCAAATACGTGCACCCAAAGGTATGCTTCGTTTGATGCATTCAAAATTTGTTCAGCGAAAGCCACACGTGCATTTATAAGGAACTTTATATGAGTCATTTTAGCTGCAGTTGCGCTAAACTAAAATCGAATAAATATTATGAACTCCAGCTTACGTAATACATCTTTATATGAAAAAAGTCCTCCATTGGCATCGGTGATCACATCTCATCTAAGTCATCTGTTGGAGATGTAATGACTCAATGATACATGTTTACATGTCTGATAAAAGACTTCTAATAAAGACAGTATTTTATGGTCCGTTACACGTTACATAAGCGGACAGACAAGGAGACAGACAGATAAATAGATAAATAAGAAGATAAAATAATATCGTGAAGAAGATTCAAACTGTGCGCATATTCGGCGTCAGAAGGACGGGCATATACACAAGCAACAAGACTTTTGTTTTCAAAGAAAACTTACGCAGAGGCCACCACTTACGTAGTAGCACTAAATTTACATCGCAAGTCTGTTTGCATGCGCACGCCTGCAATCATCCTTACAAAATCATGTCAACAGTACTTAAGTAGGGTATGTCTTTTTTATAACAAAGTAAACCATTGTTTTGATTAAGGTAGTCAGAATGATGTTAAAGAAATAATCGCAGCTCGGATGGCAATGAGCTTTCTTAAATAGAACTAAACCTTAAAGATTATGGGGTTATGATAGAATGTTAAAGGATATAACTCTTACAGAAGGGTTTTAATGTTTCTAAAAGGGTGAGACTAGTAAAACAATACTTCTTAAGAGACCAGATCCCAGACTACATGACAGGAAAAGCTATGGCTAGTGCATCTTTCGTCAGGGCAAACACTGCTTGAGAATATCTATTTATCTGGTATTTGATTTTTAATGAACAGTTAAAGACACCATAAAAAAATAACTTGCGAAAACACTTTGAAATAATTTTAAGAATTGTGAACTGATCCAGTACAGAAAATTTTTGTAGTACCGAAAGGTGCTACAGACATTTGGAATAAGCACACATTTAATTATTAAGGAATTAAAACACAGAGAAAAATATTAAGTTCCTTGCCTTTTTCTTCTAAGCGTATTATTGATAAATCCCGGCTTTCAGATGTCTTTCGGCTTTTCAATAGGCTAATTCCTAAAAAATAAAAGTAAATAGAACCTGATGTTTTATAAGGAAAGGATAATGTTAGAAAATAGTAAAATGGCAACGAGCAAGCGACCAAGAACAAGACATGACCAGCGAGAAGAAAATCTTAGCAATTCACTTCCACGTCCTCTTCAGCGGAGAGAGAGAGAGAGAGAGAGAGAGAGAGAGAGAGAGAGAGAGAGAGAGAGAGAGAGAGAGAGAGAGGCACAAAGTGTCTTGACCTGTCCTGTCAGACAGATACAAATCGAGTTTCAGAACTGCAACCTATTTTTCCGTCCACATTTGATAATGGTCATTCGTCTATTAATGTATACAAGAACTTTCTTCCTTGTGTGTAAGGAGAGTAAGGTGCGTCAATACACGTACATTGAGCTATAAAAAGATGAAGTTATGAATCCGCTCGAACACCGCGTTCCTCCTATTCCTTTCTTTCGTTCTTTCTTTCCTTCTAATCCAATCATAATGCTGTTTCTTGAAGCCTCATATATCTCTCCATGAAGCACTCCAAATCCCAAATCTTCTCCCATCTATCATCTGTCTCTAGCAATTTTCTTGCAAATCCATCTATCTCTCTTTATACGATTTCCGAATTTCCATGAAGTCTGAATCTTTCAATCTCTCTTTTCTCTATACGATTTCCGAATTTTCTTGACGTCCGTGAATCTCTCTCTCTCTCTCTCTCTCTCTCTCTCTCTCTCTCTCTCTCTCTCTCTCTCTCTCTCTCTCTCTCTCCAGAATGGTCGATCACTGCTGGAGTCGGAAGGTCAGTGAGGTGTATCGAATGGTCGCGGCTTCGAGCCTTCCGTGCGTGTCTCTGAGACGACACCCCTAATCAATTGCCTTTCAATGCGCTGCAATTTCTCTGCTTCAGCCTCGATTTCTCAGACATTACGCTGTATGGAGATCATGATTTAACGATCAAGGGCTGGATAACGCGTACCCTCATCTTGATCGATGGACTATCCTCTGAGGTCTCAGCTTAATGGATTGACTCATCCCTTTGTTGATGCTATATATCCAAAATCGTGTAGTGGAAAAAGGATAACCTCTTCTACTTATGTGCGCATTTCTGCATTATTTTGTCTTCCAAACGTACCCACATACACGAACATACGAGCATACAGAACACACGTCTTTTTATCTCAATCAAAATCTTACGTACTTATCAATTATGATACCCTTTGGGTATAAGTAATTCTCTATGTATAGTGAATTCATTTTTAAACGACATTTGGGACTTACACACACACATTATATATATATATATAATATAATATATATATATATATATATATATATATATATATATACATATATCTGGGTACATATAAATGTGTGTGCATAAAATCATTACAACATTCATATTCATTCTTTTACCAAGACCTAACACCTAGATTAGCTTAAAATCTTTCTTGATGGAGAGAGAGAGAGAGAGAGAGAGAGAGGAGAGAGGAGAGAGAGAGAGAGAGAGACATATGTCAGGAAACAATCTGTAATTCCGGAACCTCCTTGAAACGAAATGAGCCAGAACAAACGTTATCAGTTTCAATTACTTACCACAGAGCAACTCCCTGATACTTTGCTTTCACGCCAGAGCAACCAACCATGAGATCTAAATGGATGAGCCACGGCAGAAGAAGCTATGCCTCTGGAAAGAAAATAAATTCTATTAATTTATGGACGGTAAATTCGTATGCCTTGCCTTCATTACAAAATAAGTTAATTTTGAAAATATCTTCATAATCATGATAATAGTTTCAGCTCCTGGTAGTGTACTAATGGAGAATTCAGATCTAAAGAAATCTATTTACCCTCCATAATATATTTCATCACAAAATTGATAAATTATGTGATAGAAATTTCTTCATACTACAAGACGTGATCCGACCTCCGGCTTACTAGGGATGCGAGCAAGATTTTCCACTGACGCATAAGTTGAAAACATTATATTCCAAACTTCGTAATAATACTCATAATCATACTTAGCACTACTCATTCTAAAAACAAGGAAAAAAAGGACACAAATTAAACACGTTCATATATTCTCAGTTATAAGTGGAAACAAAATAGTTGAACAGAAACATAGCCTCTAAATTCAGTACAACAAATAAATTAAAACGTTCTAAAGTCTACGGACAGATTGCCTATTGTTACACCAACGAACATGGGGAAAAAGTATATTTTATTAGAAATAATTCTTCTGTACTCTTTAATATGCACATTACTCATTTATTTACATTTTCAGTCTAATCAATAAATCATAAATAAATCATAAATATCCTACCCTAACCCCCTAACCCCAACAACAACAAAGTATTTTGGAGGGTTACTCACAGAGTAAGCGAAAATAATAACTTCAACTCATGGAACTATACTAATAGAGAATTCAAGCACAAATAAGAGTTAGTTTTTTGTCCTTATAATAATGCAAATGTTTATCAAGATTATGAATATCTAACATGTTTAGTACTCAGACAGCTTAATACTTTTATTAAGAAGTTCTCAACTGTCATGAAATACTTTATTTTCCTAAGAGATAACAGGAAATGAAAAAAGGTCAAAGATAATTTTAGGCATACATTAATTATACAGATCGAATTTACTCGGTTTATCAATGTGAGAATTTTATAAAAGTTCTTGCTAAAATATTATTATCAATATATTCTAATATCATTAATATCCTGATACTTCGTCATAGGTTTTCATTAATTATATGAAACTAGGAGCACCAACGAATGACAGCTAGCCAATGATTTGATTTACAGAGAAATATTTATCAAACGGACAACGACCTAATCTGAAGAGACTCATGTTTTACAAATTAGCTTAAAATTGGTAATTCAAGATGTTCTGATGAAGGAAATCGGTAGTAAAAATATAGTTTACAAAGCTGCTGCACTAAACAATCATTATTATAGCAACAGACAAAATTACCCTTTATCTAATTAAATTCGCAATTGTAAACTGAACAAGGGAAGTTTCACCATAAACCCGTTTTGGTAAAACGAATAATCTGTCTCTTTATCAGTTATATAATCCTTGGAAAATTAATCGTCAAGAAAGCAAAAACAATAGTGGTAAACGCCTTGTCCAAGAAAAATGTTGAAGCTTCATAAACCGAAAAACGGGCAAACGATAAGAATTTGATAACAGAGCTATCTGGATAGTCGACTGCCTTTTTTTTTTTTTTTTTTTTTTTCTACACATGGTCGCGTTATCAACATACAGGCCGCTCTGCCTTATAATCCCTTCGTATAAATGAGAGGTAATCGTCGAATTCAAAGGTAGTTTTTAAGATGCTTTCTTATTACGATGGGTATTTGTTATGGACATAAGGATCGGGGTAGGTAAGTTCTTGTTAGAGCGTTTGTCTACGTGTGTGCGTTGTTTCTTTTCTTTTTTGCCTAATGATACTACTTATCTGTGTTATTCTTAAACGGTGCGAAATCTCTAGTTTCTTACTAGTTAGATCAGGATAAAAAAATTCATCCTATCTTAATGCTATTTCTTTCTATTAATTAACCGTATTATCTATCCCTAAAACAGAGTTAAATCTAAAGCTTTTCGCTCGACTTTTATAAACAAATCAGAATAGCTAGCTTAGAAGTTATCTTCTTAACCTGATCAACATCCGAAAAAAGTTAAATCAGTAAAGTTTTTTGTTTGCAGACACTTATCTACGTCATCCCTAAGCAGCGTAAAATCTTTCTGAAGTTTTTGCATCGCTTTGTATGCAAATCAGGAGACCTGCAAACTAAAGCTCAGCAATGCTGTCAGTCTCAAACGAGAGTCGCAGTTCTGTAAATATTCCAGTTTATCTTGCATGACAGAAAGAGTGACATTTTTCCCCTCTGAAGCAAGTGACAGAAATGGTGTAACTTCAAGATATAAATCAACACCAGTTGTCTATCAGGATTCTTTAACTGGAATAGGCTTCAGTCCATTTGTAGTTGTCAATTATGATCAGCTATAACTGATTTCTATAGCATCTTCATTTTTAATGATATATAGAAAAATGCACATTAATAAGAAAGTTAAGTAAAACGAAATTTACTCTAATATAAATTATTTACCCCATAAATATTTTGCATTGAAGATTTAATGGAGAATTTTATCATAAAGAATTTACTTCCCTACAATACATTTTTCTATGATTGCTCCGTTATTATCAATTAGGCGGTGAGAATTGTACGGAAGCATTTAGTATGAGAAAACAGTTTTTTTATGTATGTTATTTTAAAAGTATTAATTTGATTGAGACCCTTGTAAAGGAAAACTTACTTTGATATGAAAGATTGTTGACATATTCCTTAAGTTATAATATTCTCCGATATGAAAGATGAGTTTATATATATATATATATATATATATATATATATATATATATATATATATATATAAAATTTCATAGTCTGCGTATTAATGAGAGCCATCCCAAATCTGACTCTTCTAAAAAAAAAATATGCCTTGTGCAAAAACGACCAAGGGGGCAAGCAAGCTATGAACAGAAGAGAGTAGAACCTTTATAGCAAACACGAAACTCACTTTTCAAAGGATTGAATGTACACGTAATTTGTCCACTAAAAGAGTATAATTTCTATAAGGGTATCAGAAGATGTAATTTACAGGAGCACTGTGTGGCTCCACGTCACTCGTGACATTAACACTAATGTTTACGATAGCAAAACAAAGGTGCTACCTAATTGCAAGCAGAATCACTAATCCTACAGGATTATGTAGGTGCATGAAATGCATATCAAGAACTTAAAACTAGTAGCATTGATTAACACTACGTAATGGAGCATTGTAAGCGAGCGTATAAGCTCCCACTGAAATTTCGGTAAGAAGATCCCATGATTGGCACTTGCAGAACATGTTGAGTGGCACTGTTGATCTACAGGAGGAGGCATATAACAAGGCAGTCTACATGAATCTGCAAAGCAGTCAGAGTTGAAATACAAATACCAATGGCAGTAAACTAACGTAAAATGGTACAAGCAAAGTGAGAGTGATACAAGATGCTTGATTCATATATCATTCGAGATTGTGTTAATGCAATGAGTATTGCTGTAAGTAGAGTAGCATGTACTAATATCACTTATTTCACTAGACATTCACAGTTATTTAAGCTCACATGGGTCTCTGATATGAGAAAACAGTTGAAACAGGGAATGAGTTCTGGGAAAAGTAGGTGAACGACGACAGAACAACTTCCAGTTTCAGTTACCTTAGTCTGTGGACAAGCCAGGCACAGTCAGAGCCAGGCTGTCAGTGGAAGGACATGGGTAACTTACAGGCCTTCACCAAGGAATCAAAAGGAAGACGCTTCTTACCAGGCCAATTCCTACAGGAACTTCAAGGATCAGCGGTTTGTTTAAGCTATGAGGGCGATTGTCTAGACAGAGTCCAGTCTGCAAGTAAAGCTGGTGTAGAGTGGGCTAACCAGGTTCGGCATCAAGACAGGGCGGAGATAGCGGCGGGCCGAGCCGTCAGGGATGACACCGCTTCCAAACAGGATAGCACAGCAGTTAGTGGTTAGGGTGGAATGCAAATTGGTAGGCAAGGTCAGGCCTTATTTATACTATCGTAGAGATTCTGATAGCTCTGGTTCTGGTTGGACTGAACTCCGCAGGTCCTTTTGTCTTCACTGGTAACCCTGCAAATACCTGAAAAGGGTCATTGGACGCCAGTAGAGGAAGGGTAGAACAGAGCACAATGGTGCTAGCTTCGGTCGAGAGGTTTCTGGTCAGGCAGTGCAGTCATGAAGGTGTGAGGGACAAGTCACAGTTGCGGAAGGGTCTGGCAACAATGGTGAGGGAAAAAGGGTCGGGTGAAAAGGGTTCGAGTTAGGTCAGTCAGACCTCACACGGGAACGTGTGAAGACTTGGAGGGCAACTATCTGTTAATGGCTTCTGTTAAATTAGATCGTACCGTAATACGAAAGAATACAATGGCAAAATAGGCTTTAGTTTCTTAAGAGTCTTTGACAATTCTTGGGATTTGACATATGGCCGGTAGCTGGGTCTGATAAGAATATGACAAGCTATAAATCTTGTTTGACACGTTGTTATAATGAAATTACGAATGTTTTCTATCTTCGCTTCATTGCTGGGGAACAAAAGGATTGGGGCCAAGGAAAAAATATTCTCACGGCTTTCTGGACAGTCAAAACAAGAAGGGGGTCACTTTTACTGAATTCTGACATGAAGCATTTTACTCTAGTTCTTTTGTTTTTCCTCATTCAAATTCTCCCTTATACTCAAGGTTCCCTTACTTTATTCCCTCAGTTATTCCTTCAAGATTCCGAGTTTGGTCGAGGAAAAGAAAATAATTAGCCCAAATGACGCCCGTAGCATATATATATATATATATATATATATATATATATATATATATATATATATATATATATATATATATATATATATATATATATATATATATATATATATACGCATTAAGCAACAAATTTCCTTTAATATCTAATTCACTCTACCTCAGAATAAATATATTTTCATAATATGTTAACAGAAGGGGAATTTATTAGTCGATAAGAAATCTGTCGCCTCATGGGCGCGAACAGAACCAAGAATTCAGGACGTACAGTGAAGCGCTCTAAACCACACGGCTAGAGTGAATTAGATAGATGTTAAAGAACATTTGTAGCTTAATGCGTAGATATGAATCACGGTAATTTGGTAAGACACACACACACACACTTATATATATATATATATATATATATATATATATATATATATATATATATATATATACACACACACACACAGAGAGAGAGAATCAGCTCATGGAAAAAACCGCCCAAAAAACTCATCTAACTGATATAACAGATTTTTGTCATAAAAGTGTTTTGTCAAAATCGATATTTTTCATACAAACGAGCTTTGCATCAAGCAAGAGGAAATACGATTAAGCATGTTATAGGTTAATTTTCTAAAACCGCACACGCGGGGTTGTTACTATCAGTACAATTCTTGGTTGCCTCAAAAGGCGTTATCTAGAATCTCATTCAATTAACTTTCGTTTCAGCCCCAATCAGATGAGACAAATGCAAAAATACCTAAGTTTATACAGGGTAAATGACATAAGAAGAAAATGTTACATTTTCTGTATTATGAAAATATTGTGGAAGATTTTATTCCGTAAGGATAATTGTCATGCACGGAAATTAACAAGGATTTAAACAAGTCTCGCTGAGCTCAAATTTATTTCTCCACCTTCTACACTCTGGCATTTCATTTCTTATTTAATGCATGATATTACGATCTCTTTGCTATGAACAACATTCACCTCAAATGAAAACTAACAATGATCCTCATAAAAGACCGCCATCAATGTAAAGTTTCCCTCTCCTTTTCACAATCAGGTCTTCTATGTCTTTACTATCATAGGTATTAAGGTAATTTTTCCATTAATAATATTTACCTCGAATGAAAGCTGGCAACGATCGTCATAGAAGGATTTCATCGATGCAAAATTTCTCTC
>NC_061089.1:42193650-42200863 GCF_015104395.2 Macrobrachium nipponense | reverse complement strand
GCGCCAACACCATGCTCATTGTTACTGGGGTGGAGGATGTAAAATTTCTTCGAACACAGAGTAAAAACACCACATTTTTAGAAAGCAGGCAATAATCATCCAGTGAGTCCAAATCCTCACCCTGATTAAACTTCAATTCATCGACGTTTGGTTTTATTTCAGATGAGAAACTCTTTAACTATCCGTTTGTTAGTTACAAAAGTGTCAGTATAATTACTTGCAACAACGTGTATTTATATCCCACACTTTATTCTATGTAATAACTCAGTTATATTAACGTTTTGGTAATATTCAACCCTTTAAGTTAAACAAATATATAATCTTTCAAAGTGAACTCTAAACATATCTTTAGAACATTTTATATTAATGATGTTTATTACTGTATTTAATATTTTAATACAGAATTTTCAGATACCTTTATCCTGATGTAACAATAGAATTACATTAATTTACTGTTAATTTACCGCTAACAATTAATGGTGCAATATCCATTGGGGAATGGGAGATTAATGCCTAGTTGCAAACATACGAGTTCTCCACTGTTATCAGCATTCGATATTTATCAGGTCTTTAAAGCGAGTCATTGTTAGCTATACGCTGCACCTTTTCACTCGGTGTCATTCTGGATGCATCACCAAATTGTGAGGTCCTGAGTTTAATGTCTGTCGATAAAAAAAAACAGACATTTTTCTATTTGATCCATGTTACATTCAGCTAAAATGAAAAGCTATTTTGACCAGAGTCAGTTAATTATCATTGAAAATTGTCGCCAGTGATTTTATTTGAAAATGTGCTACAGAAATCATACTGGAAATTTTAAGCACTGTAACTTATGATTTACCCATTAGCTCACCGAATACTAATTATTGGGGAATGTTTCTCACGTCGTTTGCCCCGAACTCATTATTATCTCTATGTTATTGGACAATACGTTGATATATATATATATATATATATATATATATATATATGTATATATGTATATATATATATAATATATGTTATATATATATATATATATATAAATATATATATATAAAATAAATATATATATATATATATATATATATATATATATATAAAATATATATATATATATATATATATTATATATATATGTATAATATATATATATATTACATGGGAAAACCTCCATGTATTTCATACGGTAAGCGTGGACACGAAACGGAAGGCAGACCTCCACACCCATTCATACAGACAGGCTCTCTCTCTCTCTCCCGGCAATCACCCCACATCTCTCTCTCTCTCTCTCTCTATTCTAACAGGTAATGAAAATGAGAGAGTTGCATCATAACATAACGTTTATTTACAATAACTAAGTCAGTCGATTAACTAAGTAATCCAGTCTTACAGACTAACTTAAAACAACTCATTGTCAAGTCACCCAAAAGGTCACACCTTTCCCTGGGAACTCTGTCCCACAGAAACCAGAAACCATCTGCCAAAGATACAGAACACTTCTGGTAAGTACACACACAAGTTTAAAGACAAAGTTAATAAAATGGAACATCTTACAAGATATCAAACAAGCCACCCCTTTGGCTAAAGTAAAGGTAACACTTACCCATTCCCAACCGGGCACTAAACACTATGTCAAAAAACTCCCCCGGCGAATGCCACGGCATCTTTGCCTATGACTCGAAGCCCTCTGTCAAAATCCCTCCCATAGGCTTGGGTATGAACGCTTTTAACAGAAAGAGGCGCACACGCACATACGAACACACAGTTCGCTAGCGCCTCGCGGTTCTAGCTGCATCTAGTTTCACAAAGGCACTTTGGGAAGAGTTCATTAAACTGTCGTACATTGACTCGACGAACTAAGCATTTTTATCTCACGCCATCCCTAGAAACTCATTCATCAGCTACTCTCAGGTCGTTACTCTGCCCTGTCCTCCACATTCCACAGGTTACAGAGAATGCACGAACAATATATTATTAATCAAAACCCTATGTCTTACAGATTGCTCGGCCTCGCACCTATATGCTAGCTCCCGCCTAGCAAAAATTGCTTATATAATATAAAACATTGGCCGGCTTAAAAATAAAATAAGAAAAAACTGCACGTCTCTGGCATTATAAAATAAAGTCTTATCACGCTTTAATCTCCCAATAACACAAACGCATTTTCTCTGATATTTTCTGCATTAGGATTCTTGAATATCCCTCTTCGCTTGTCTGCAAGTAGCTGAACAGACAGTAGACTGTAGCAACTGTAGGAAGACGGAATGCCTCCCTCATCGTAGGAAGACTCTCACGGTTCTTGTAGATCCCCAAAAAAAAACACGCTGTAGAATTCTCTCGATCACCCACGTGGAAATACTTGTAAAATCACCCTGGGCACATGGCAGCAACCTCACGGCTGGTGGACGTCTTGCTGG
Source organism: Macrobrachium nipponense (assembly GCF_015104395.2). Lineage (NCBI taxonomy): Eukaryota > Metazoa > Arthropoda > Malacostraca > Decapoda > Palaemonidae > Macrobrachium > Macrobrachium nipponense. The sequence goes on along the minus strand of NC_061089.1, from coordinate 42,198,464 downwards.
GGTCGTGAACTTTTGGGGCGTTAGTATGTCAGTCAGGTCTTTGGTCAATCTAAGAAAATTAAACCCAAACATACTACTTCTATCAAACAACGATCTCAAAAAGGTCAGAAATATACTAACTGAACGTCTCCCAATTAACTCCCTTAAATATGGTACTACTAAAATGATAAGTCATTATCACAACTCTCTAAGAAAAGAAACATCAAGTTCTCCAACTCAATTCTCCAAACTCGCACATCAGCACACACACAACTCAGAAATCACAGCAACTCCACGGAATTCTGCACTCACATTTCGAACTCGAATGTGCTCACAAGAAAAAATAAAGAAAAAATTCGCAATAAGCCCAAGAAAGAAAAGAATCACGTAACATACCCAAAAAATTTTAAAAAATTTTCTCTTAAGTTCTGACAACCCACAAAATCAGTAAAAAATCTCCTACTTTTAACAGCAAAAACCCCCTTATGCTCAATAATTAATCACAATGAGACTTAATGTCAAACTCCTTTATTACGTAAGCAATAACCCTCGAAAAACCACACCTCCCCGGTAAAATCAAATCTCCCGTCCAAAAAAGAAATGCTACTTAAGCTCAATCCCCAAATCAATATCTCTCATAGGAAAAAGGAAAAAAAATTTAAAGGAAAAATGGAAAAAAAAAAAAAAAAAAAAAAAGAATAATCACAAGTAGATTTCCCCAATCACAAAATACATAATACATGTATAATATGCATAACTCCCGCGTTTTCCCCAAGAAATGCTCCATGTAAAGTTATGGAATTTGCCAGAAAGCAAACTCTCATACTTGCGCTTTCGTGAAATGCTATAGCTAACATTTCCAGATATTGCAAAAAATTCTGATCTGTCACCATCAGAAGAAAAGAAACAGCACAGCTCAGCACACGGCTCATCACATCGCTTGTCAGCAGAAAAATCACCTGCGGACGCATGCTCAAACAACAGCACAAAAATTGTCTAGTCAGACACATAAGTTTGGAAACTCATGATTCTCAAGAAAAAAAGGTCTAACTGCCACATTTCACAGAATTAACTCCAGGATATGACTAATGTGTTCAAAAATTTGTCTCGAAGACTTATTCTCTCAACATGACTTTTCCCCAAATTATATTTCTCCAAGAATAACACACTTGTGAACATAAAAAATGCACACACCTCCATATGACTCGTAATGAAGTAATGCCACTTCTCTCTAAATAGTCACGAAATCAAAAAAGGAAGAACCTCAGAAATCTTCTCTTGACTCAAAAAAACAAACTCCCATAACCAAAAAAACAAAAAAAAAGAGAGTCACCCGCCCAAGATTAATTCCAACTCCATTATGAGACATCATATCAATAATAACACCACTCCGGTTATAGAAATATTTCCTCCATTTGGTTAATAACCAACCCCCTATATTATTCTCTTATTTCTCCAAAGCCACATGTCAGTAGAAAAAAAAACACCACTCCAGGAATAGAGAATAATCACCTCTATTTCGGCAAATACAAAATATTTACCTCTATTTCCACAATAACTCCATGTGGAACAAAACAAGGCTCCAAATAATATATCTCCAAAAAATATGCACTCAAGGCATCTAACTCACACACTCCCAAATATTGCCCCATAATCTCCAAATATGTGTCTCCATTTGCAACAAAGATGGCTGCAAAATAATTGAACTAAACATAGCTCATACCACATTGGCAAATATCAAAAATGGCCAAAAATATATATCTCCCATATATTATATCTCAAATATAACTCCAAAATAATATATACCTCCAATTATCTCTCCAAATATAATATATCTCAATATAACTCAAATTATATCTCAATTATAACTCCAATTCTCCAGAGAATAACTCAATGTTATAGTAAAAACTATAAAAACTCTCTCCGTTTAGCATAACTGCTAAAAAGGGCAAAAAACTCGGCAAATAAAACTGTCTAGAAAGTTCTAGAAAAAATCACCAATGTGCCACAACTCATTATAATAGAATTCCAAACTCACAGTATCTTACCCAAGACTTCTCCATATGCACTACGACATAAGTCATTAGAAAACTTAACCAAGTTTCCTATCTCTCACAAAGTTGTCACAAATACAACTAATGTATTGTGCAAGAAAACTCACAATTTCTGGAACACAAATATCCAGAGAAAAAATGTAGTGCCATTACGTATGCATTCAAAACATGCAAGAAATTCTCCCCTATATTACTCTATAGCATCAAATAGCTAAAACACGAACACTTTCTCTTAAAATGACTCTAAGTCACGAACTGAGATAATATTCACACTAACTGGGAGAGAAAAAAACAAATTCAAATTCACCCATGGTAAAAAAAAACTTGTGTCAGCGATGGCTAATTTTCAAAAAAAGGAGAAAAGAAAAATCAACGGCACCATTAACTATCTCCCGTAACTCACCAGATGTCAAGCAATTATCTGCTGAACTCATAAAAAAAAGAAAAAAAAACTAAAACAATGTGTTGTTAGTTCTTCCCATAATCACAAAAGATTTCACCTCCCTTGATAGCATTAAAACACCCACGTATTAGTACAAAAAAATCAGTATCAGAAATATCATTATCACAAAATCACCAAAAAAAATTGCTATCATCAAAATCATCAGTATCAGTACAAAAAAATATCACCAATGTTAATGCTTGTCCATTCTCCAAAAATTCAGCAAAAAAAAACTCAGCAAAATCAGCAAAAATTCCACACAATTCACCAAGATTCAGCCAGACTCATCAAGATTCAGCAAAACTCATCCCCGTGAATCACTGAAAATATTCTCCAAAGTTACAAAAACTGAACAAATAATTAACACAAGACTTCTCCCATTAATTCATCGTAATAATTATCCCTGAATAATTATCTGTAATAATTATTGAATAATCTCCCATGAAATATCTCAAATCTCTCGCAAAACAATTCTCCCGTAATGATAATTATACTTAAGCAAACCCCCCGTGACACATCTCAAGTATAACAATTATTAATAATAATAATAATAATAATAACTCTCCAAAGCAATAATTCTCTCGCAAAGGGTGAAACTCAAATAGCATACAACAGTATTGCTGAATCCTATGACATACAATTTCTCCAGCATGCAACACCATGACATAACACCATTGCCACACAACACAGATACAACACCAATCATCGGCATTTCAAAGTAATTTCTCCAACACAATAAAAAAAAACAATCTGTGTATATTTGTGTCTTTCAAGGCACAAAGAAACATATAACACATCCCGTGCATGTTAACTACTTTTCCCCTCATTTTCGTAAAAAAGAAAAAATCTCTTTTTATTTCCTTTTCTCTTCATCCAAGGGAGAGAAAAAAAAAATCTCTTTTCTTAAAAAAAGACTCTACGGGCATTTCACTTCATCAACTAATCAATCAGCTGATATATTGCATCCAATGTCAAGGCCAGACCCATCTCCAACACTAAGAAAAAAAAAAAGGAAAAGGGGGAATTCACCCACACTGAGACAAAAAAAATTTCTCCCCCCCTGAGAACAACCCCTCAGTCAAGCGGCAGAACAGCCCGAGGTATACACTAGTAGTATCCCCCCATCTCCCCTTGAATAGTGTCTGAGGACCCCTACCCAAGGTATACACAAGTGCCCATCCCCTGCACTATCTCACGAGTGAGGCTAGTGGTACCCATGCAACTACCCTCCCAAGGGATGCCCGTACACCCTCGCAATGCAAGGCGCCTCTCTGCAGAAATATGCTGAGCCCTTAAAATTGTGGCCAGCTCTGTGTCTCTAAGCCAAATCTGCTTGTCTAAGCACAGTTCCCATGCATAGAAAAAACAAATACACTCCTATGTTTTAAACAAAGACGAATGCATACGTCTATTACAAACACGTGCCAATAAAGAAAACACTTCACTATGGGGAAAGAAAAAATTGTTTTGACCTCTTGAACCAATCCCATAACCCTGAAATATTTAAACAAAAACCCACTCCTTTTTGATAAACAATAGTTTAACACTCACCACTCCATAATGGGAACAAAAGGAACTCGAAATTCTTCGTAAAAACGCGTAAATCTCGTCGGCACAATACAAACTCGACCGGGTGAGATGACCACTAGCAACACTCACTTACAAACTAGACTTGAGTTGCTTGTCTCACGACTACCCACCCTGAAGAAGCTCGGTACGGGCAATTTGATGACCCTAATAGAAAATCTTTCCTCATCCCCCCCCATCATCTCCACGGACGGACATTTTCTCTACCCCTTTTATCTTCTAACTGGCCAACCATCTCTACATTGGCGTTCCTAGGCATAAAAAAAAGAAAGAAGACTTTCTATATCCCCTTTTTAACCGTCTGCCACCACTATTAATATGGGGGAAGGGTTATCCCACCGCTGCCACCACTATTACTGGGAAAACCTCCATGTATTTCATACGGTAAGCGTGGACACGAAACGGAAGGCAGACCTCCACACCCATTCATACAGACAGGCTCTCTCTCTCTCCCGGCAATCACCCCACATCTCTCTCTCTCTCTCTCTCTATTCTAACAGGTAATGAAAATGAGAGAGTTGCATCATAACATAACGTTTATTTACAATAACTAAGTCAGTCGATTAACTAAGTAATCCAGTCTTACAGACTAACTTAAAACAACTCATTGTCAAGTCACCCAAAAGGTCACACCTTTCCCTGGGAACTCTGTCCCACAGAAATCCAGAACCATCTGCCAAAGATACAGAACACATTCTGGTAAGTACACACACATAAGTTTAAGACAAAGTTAATAAAAATGGAACATCTTA
>NC_061089.1:42186150-42188650 GCF_015104395.2 Macrobrachium nipponense | reverse complement strand
TGATCCACGATGCGACATGGATTGTAATTATTACTTCAATGTTAAGATTCGATTGAGAAGGATAACCGTTGTTGTTTTTTTTATTCCCATTCAGTTGCTTTTAAATTTAGAATAATTAAGTAATTTTAATGTATATTTTGAGGACAGTAATAAGTATTAAACATCCAAACACGGACTTTATGAAGATAGAAAAAGTATTTGTCATTAACTCATTAGCTATTTAAAGACAAAAACCAATATATAAATAAATAAAAAAACCGAATTCCCCATTTTCTCCGTCATTCCTCTCCTTTTAAACAAAGAGATGATTGCAGATGCCAGTTTTCAAACCTCATTACTTGGAAGTATTGTCATCTAATACATACTGAAAGGGTTTCAGGTCGCTCCGAGGTGCTTGATGTGCCTGACATCAGGTAGAGGACCGCCTGAGGTTATTTCCGTAACTTTCTTGCAGGAACATAGTTAAGAAGGCAATTAGCTGGATTTGTCATTCTATGTATTACCCTGAGAAAATGTAAAGTGCTCTACGGGAATTGCTTTGATGCTGCTATTCTGTATTAGGTAGTGCAAATATTAAGTATATAATTTATATTAAAATAATGAATGACATTTTATATTATTAGAAAGCATTAACGTTTACAACAGTTTAATCTTCCATGAATAGAAGTTTATATATCTTCAGAAATAACATGGTGGTGTGATTCAGTTCTGGGAACGATAGAGACGCCTTCATTTACAGAATAAATAATCATGTGTTACAGAGGATGGACTATTATGCTTCTGTATATTTTTATATTTGCTGTATATTGAGTTTAATTAAATGTCTGTGAGTAGAAACACTCTCCATGTTCATTACAGTTTGCTGGTGCAATATCATTTTAACTAAATGTAGAATATATGTATAATATTTTAGAGCTCCCTTATTATTATTATTATTATTATTTTTTATTTTATTTTTTTTTTTTTGGCTCTATCACAGTCCTCCAATTCGACTGGGTGGTATTTATAGTGTGGGGTTCCGGGTTGCATCCTGCCTCCTTAGGAGTCCATCACTTTTTCTTACTATGTGTGCGCGTTTTCTAGGATCACTCTTCTGCATGAGTCCTGGAGCTATTCAGTTTCACCTCTAGTTTTTCTAGATTCCTTTTCAGGGATCTTGGGATCGTGCCTAGTGCTCCTATGATTATGGGTACGATTTTCCATGCATATCCCATATCCTTCTTATTTCTATTTTCAGATCTTGATACTTATCCATTTTTTCCCTCTCTTTCTCTTCAACTCTGGTGTCCCATGGTATTGCGACATCAATGAGTGATACTTTCTTCTTGACTTTGTCAATCAACGTCACGTCTGGTCTGTTTGCACGTATCATCCTATCCGTTCTAATACCATAGTCCCAGAGGATCTTTGCGTGATCGTTTTCTATCACTCCTTCAGGTTGGTGCTCGTACCACTTATTACTGCAAGGTAGCTGATGTTTCTTGCACAGGCTCCAGTGGAGGGCTTTTGCCACTGAATCATGCCTCTTTTTGTACTGGTTCTGTGCAAGTGCCGGGCATTCACTTGCTATGTGGTTTATGGTTTCATTTTTCGTATTGCACTTCCTACAGATGGGAGAGATGTTATTTCCGTCTATCGTTCTTTGAACATATCTGGTTCTTAGGGCCTGATCTTGTGCCGCTGTTATCTTCCTTCAGTTTCCTTCTTTAGCTCTCCCCTCTGTAGCCATTGCCATGTGTCATCGCTGGCTAGTTCTTTAGTCTGTCTCATGTATTGTCCGTGCATTGGTTTGTTGTGCCATTCCTCTGTTCTGTCTGTCCATTCTCCTGTCTCTTTATATTTGTGGGTCTTCGTCTATTTTTATTAGTCCTTCTTCCCATGCACTCTTTAGCCACTCATCTTCACTGGTTTTCAGATATTGCCCAGTGCTCTGTTCTCGATGTTGACGCAGTCCTCAATACTTAGTAGTCCTCTCCCTCCTTCCTTTCGTGTTATGTATAGTCTGTCCGTATTTGCTCTTGGGTGTAGTGCTTTGTGTATTGTCATATGTTTCCTGGTTTTCTGATCTATGCTGTGGAGTTCTGCCTTCGTCCATTCCACTATTCCTGCGCTGTATCTGATTACTGGCACTGCCCATGTGTTTATGGCTTTTTCATCATATTTCCGGCGTTGAGTTTTGACTTGAGTATCGCCTTGAGTCTCTGCATATATTCTTTCCTGATCGTGTTCCTTCATCTGGTTGTTTTGTATCCCCACCCCTCCTTCCATTATTCCCAGGTATTTGTATCCTGTCTCATCTATGTGTTTGATGTTGCTCCCATCTATGGTAGCTTTATCCCTTCAGTTCTCGTTACTTTGCCTTTTGGCGCATTTTTCTATTCCAAACTCCATCCTGATGTCCCCAGATACAATCCTTACAGTCTGGATTAGGGTATCTATTTCCTTGATGCTCTTACCATACAGCTTGATGTCGTCCATGAACATCAGATGGTTGATTCTG
>NC_061089.1:42173650-42181150 GCF_015104395.2 Macrobrachium nipponense | reverse complement strand
CAGTTGCATCGTGACTTATGGCTGCATCTCCTTCATCATCCGTAACATTTAGTTCCAAATATCTTTCCGAATCGAAGATTTCCATTCTATCACGATGTACTTACCTGGTACAGTTTTAATCTTGTCGATATCCTTTTTCACTTCTCTTGTGAATTATTTCAAGCTCTTCAGTTACTTTCCACAATTTCTCTTTGTGTATATCAACCATTTCATCATTTACAAGCCTTAGTATTCTGCATTCTATTCACAAACACTTACATACTCGTGTCTCATATTTCCTCCTTAACTTATCCCATGCCTTAACCTTATACAAGCTAGGAGACAGAAATATTAACGCCTGTTGTATCGGATGATTATTGGTCTTTCTCAGTTTTGAATCTGTAAGATCAAAAGGCTTAGATCTGCTGAAAAGCCAGTATACTTACGATCAACAGCTTTCTAAAATTTAGGAAATTCCATTGCGCTGAAAACCAAATTGCATTATAGACGAGTAATCTCCGCTATGAACTACTTGAAAGGGTTTAATAATTAAGTCTTGAATCTTCTTGGCGAGTTCGTTGTGATTAGGGATTCATCTGAAATTAGGCGGCGACATGATGAAATTAGAAGAGCTTATCCCAAGAAAGTGAAGGACCCTTAAAAAAAGAAAAAGAAATGGATAAATTAAATTTCATGACGTCCTGAAACACACACCAGCCAGTTTGAGAAAACAAGTTTATCTTGAAGAGGACGTGACATTTGAATATTTTCATGAATTCCTCTGGCTCAGCGATGCGAATTCTAATCAGGCCAGAGTCTAGCATAGGATGAACGCACCTGTGGCTATAAATAAATCAGCAAAACAACCAGCGGACGCGGTAACAGTCGCTTTCGGAATACATGATCGCCAACACCTCGATTCAACTTTCACGAGTGGAAACCATGACGCCAGTGTTTTTTTTTTTTTTTTTTTTTTTTTTTTGTTTTTTTTTTTTTTTTTTTTTTTTGCGCAAGTCTTGTGTTTTATCTTATTTCGACAAGTTTGATGGAAATGGACAAAATGATCCTGATAAAAAGCATGTGTCTTGTATTTTACAGGGACGTTGACATATTCAAGAAGGAATTCATTACGTTCCCAGGTTCTGAGTCTTTTATTGCATGATGATACTACGCTGTCATAAGGGTATTCCATTAAGTGATAATCAGAAGGCAAGGAACTTGTGCAATCTTTCCATCAGCATGTAATCATTATTCATTTCCAGTTTCTTCCTTTATGTTTCCCGAGTGTTGATGACCTTGGTAGTCCCAATGCGAGCTTTGCGTGCAGAATTAGTCAAACACGCTAGTCTGAAATGTTCGGTTTTCTGTATGCTGCCAACTAACTGTACATGGATATATATGCATGACAAAGCTGCGGTTTCATATGAAACTATGACGGCTGAGCCCCTGAGCAAGGTCACGTTCTGCTACCGGTACAAAGGCAGTGTATTCATGCATCTCGCTTGGCCAGTAAATAGGTTTCTTTTAGTGTGAAAGGTTAAAATGTTTGTTTACCGTATCAGTAACTTCTCCACGACAAAGATAATGAATACTCGTTATAAATTTGGTTGAAATTGCTTAAAAGCCGACGTATTCAGCTTTGCAGTCATTACTTTATTCAAAATGCAGAAAAACAGCCATTGAACATCTCAACGTAAAGAATATACGGCAACTCTTGATACCTTTGGAGATTAATTGATGCTTACTTTCTTTTCATTAAAAATAACTTCCTTGATGTTATCAACAGATTCAAATTAGGATACTACTTTTCAGAGACCTGTGTGAATGGGTTTCCTTACCTTCTTTCGGCAGGATGACAGTGGAAGGTTCCTTAGTAAGCTTTGAATAGTTCAAATTGCGAAAGGTAATGAACCAAGACAATCTTGCATGAAGATCAATAGCAGAGGACACTTTTTAATAAACATCCCGTGTGACCTGGTAATTATAACTTTTGCTTTAATGAAAATTTAAATGCTCATGTGAGAAATTTTGTACTTTAAACAAATTCCACAAACTATAGTAATTTAGATAAGCAGTAATGCATTATTTTACAGTAATTTCAAGGGGGTTTTATTACCAAAAAATTACAAATTACTAAATGTGCAGATTAGGTATTTCAGGACAAACGTCATATTACAAAGGTCTGTAACCAGATTATTATGCGTAAGCTAAAACATCATTTTTCAAGGTAATCGGCTTCCCGACGACGCGTCGGTGTCTTTGCACTGTTTACTGTATGAATCATAATGCTCAGAAAAAAACGTGTTTTTGACATCGAAATAAAGTTGAGGTTGTCGCAATGGAAACTAAAAAGTCTGATAAATGTAAATCCCAAAAACTATGTGTATCCGAGTTACTGACTATGTTTTGCAAGCAAATAAGGTAATGATACTAAATGTTTTTCTGTGAATAAACATAAACTTGCCCATAAACTCAAATGCAAATTAATTCCTTGATGCGTACATAAATATAAATTCCTGAAAAGTGCCTTGCCCAGTCAGATCAATAGAAATGTTGTCATTTAATTTGAGAACATCGGTAGCAAAGAAACTGAAAATTCACGCAGTAATTTTGATTTTCCACAATATATCTTTGTCATTAGATACTGTTTATTTCACTGTTGTAGTTTTCATGTTTTTTTCCTTGCTCCGTCTTAACAACCCTGATACTAACCTTACTGAAAAGGTAAAACATCACACAGATATATATATATATATATATATATATATATATATATATAGATTTAATCATTTATATATATATATATATATATATATATATATTTAAATATATATATATATATATATATATATATATATATATATTATATATATATATATATAGATATATATATCTATATATATATATATATATATATATTTAAATATATATATATATATATATATATATATATATATATATATATATATATATATATATATATAAATATATATGTATATATATATATCTGTGTGTGTGTATATAGAAATACTTATATATAGTTAGAGAGATAGACAGATAGGTTGTATTATCGTGACTCATAAACCTAGAGATCTACATTGTGTCCGATTTATTAACGACAAGTTGCCGGGGTGCGAGAATGAAACGCTTAGAATTTATTTTGGCCCACGGCTACAATAAAAATTTTAACTGGAGATGCATTTTATTCCATGTGCATCGTTCTACAGAACTACTGTCTGTTGGAACATTGCTGCACACAGATGTTACAGAGTAAAAGATACGGCAATTTGTGATACATATAAAAACAAACTATTGTAATCCAAGTCATAATTTAAAAGCGTGTTCAGGAATAAACTATTTTACGTTTAGGATTTTTCTATGAATAACAAAACTGTGGTTAGGTCCAGAAAAGATCAGGACGAAATCGACATCACATCCGACAACTGCCATATCAAGTATAAACACTTATTTTGCAAAAACTTCCTACCACTACAACAGTTTCGTATATCTACACAGGGTAGTCAACAGTATGGAAGCTTCACATACGCACACACACTACCATTCACCTCTATATTTCCAATTTACGTTTGGGTAACTGCTCTAAGTTGCAAACACACATAATAGTACAGTATACTTCAATCAAGTCTTTATGATCATAAACTCCCGTTTTTGCTTTCATATATAGAGGCAATTATCTTTCCTCAAAAATACGCTTTTCATGGGCTTCTCGGGGGTGCTAAAAGACTAGCAAATTATCTAGCATAATTGTCTAATTATACACCAGCTATGGATATTGATGAAGGCATTCAAATCCATTAAACATTTTATGGATAAAGACTCGCATTTAAACTCATACACAATCACACCCACAGACATACGTATAGATGTGGTATATATATATATATATATATATATATATATGAAATATATATATATATATATATGACTGGTAAAAAATGTTCTGTAACAACAGAATTCCATCTAATAAAAGGAGCCCATAAATACACCAAAATGTAGAGAGAAAAGTACTATATTTCAGAGACTGCTGTCTCTCTCTTCAGGTATATCATATACCTGAAGAGAGAGACAGCAGTCTCTGAAATATAGTACTTTTCTCTCTACATTTCTACATTTTGGTGTTTTTATGGGCTCCTTTTTGAGCGAATTAGATATTAAAGGACATTGTAGCTCGATATATATATATATATATATATATATATATATATATATTATATATATATATATATATATATATATATATATATATATATATATATATATAGATATATATATACACACACACACACATTCATACGTATGTCTGTGGTGTGATTGTGTATGAGTTTAAATGCGAGTCTTTATCCATAAAATGTTTAATGGATTTGAATGCCTTCATCAATATCCATAGCTGGTGTATAATTAGACAATTATGCTAGATAATTTGCTAGTCTTTTAGCACCCCCGAGAAGCCCATGAAAAGCGTATTTTTGAGGAAAGATAATTGCCTCTATATATGAAAGCAAAAACGGGAGTTTATGATCATAAAGACTTGATTGAAGTCTTTACTCTTCAGTGGTTTACAAATTATAAGGCAATTATTTCTTAATCTCGTCAAGAAGATAAATATTGGATCTGAAAATAGTGCCCAGAATTTGACCGAGAGAGAGAGAGAGAGAGAGAGAGAGAGAGAGAGAGAGAGAGAGAGAGAGAGAGAGAGAGAGAGAGAGAGGAGAGGATATAAATATTAACTATGGAAATACTATTGAAAACATGAATAATGTATCTGGATGAAATAGAATGATAAAATTGTATCCTAAACAGAGTAGTATACTAAATTAGTACTGAATATATAACATTTATCAATAGATGAGGTTGTAAATGCATGTTGAATTAAAAGGGGAACAGAAAACAGATTAAGTTATTATAATGAAATACGTACCGTATTAAAAGAAATCTGCTTAGTCAATGTATTTAACAGTAGTAAAATTAAGTTTATGACAAAATTATGGAGCAAATTCATACCATTAAAATCAAACAGAAGATGAACTTTATTCCAGTTCCTCATTCTCCAAACTTCTTGTCTGCTTGAACATTGTTGCAAGCGGATGCTCCAATGTTAATATGAAAAAGACTCGGCAGTTTATGATACATATGAAAGCAGTATTATTTCCAACCAAGTCGTACTTTACAGAGCCTGTTCAAAGTTTACTATTTTAGGTATATATATGAGTTTGTCTATGAATAAGAAAACTTTATGGGGAGAAACGGGGAGATAAAAAAAATAAGCTTTCATTGTATCTCTTGCAAAGGCGAATATCATTATTCGAAAAGCTTTGAATGAGCATTTCTCTCCACAAATTCTTTACATATGCATGAAGATGAAGAGCTCCTTGCCTTTAAAGTGACGATGTCTTTCATCGCCCTGTTATCAGTTGACTGGGATTCAAAACAATTTGCATAATAAATAAATAATTTTGCTCTAGAAAGACAGGCGAGAGAGAGAGATGAGAGAGAGAGAGAGAGAGAGAGAGAGAGAGAGAGAGAGAGAGAGAGAGAGAGGTTGTATCCTCAAAAGTAACGAGAATCATATTTCGCTCAGTGATCACAAGAAATATTACCAAATTAAAAAGCTAAACACAGTTTACGTAAGATTCAATATGCTCACGTTTTTCTTATAAACAGAAATTCGTTTTCATTAGAAAAGTTGACGTTAATATCTTGTGGCCATTTATTTCCGATAAAACTGAACAACGTTCTCTTTAATTCTTATTTTCTTTACAGTAACAGTGGAGAGTGGATAATGTAGTTATAAAGAGAGAGAGAGAGAGAGAGAGAGAGAGAGAATATCGGGGTCAAAAATCCGCACCAATGCTGAATGTAGAACCTGTTGAGATGGAATCTCGAAATCTATTTCTTTTCACGGACGCATAAAAGGACATTAACCAAAGTGCTCCTTAATGGGCTTTCAGCTGTTTTTCTATCGAATTCTGACCATTCATTTAATTTTAAAATAAAATCATTTGACTACGTTTTGCAATTTAGCATTCATTTTTTAATTCTGTGAATATTTATCGTAAAAGTACCCTTCTGAAGTTAAAAGCGTATTATTATGATTGCTTGAGCAACCATTTTTATGGCGATTTTATAGCCTTCCCCTTATGGTCGTAAGTGAAGTTTAACTATATCTTGAACCCGACCACAAATTTTCTCGTCTCTTTCAGAAATTTAATGGTTAAGGCGTTAATGGACCGAGTTAACGTCGCGGTATGACCATAAAAAAGAAAACTTACTACTGCTAGAATTATCGAGTTTTAGGTATTAAAATTTTTCGGCAACGATGACTTACCAACAATGATTTATGGATGGAGTTAAGTGATATGTTTTAGAAGGATGTGTATCTGCTCTCAAGTATTATTTTGATTAGGTTTACAAAATAAACGAGGACAATTTAGTATAACTCACAAACAAATTTAAATAAACAGACAAAGAGAAACAAATATTTGATGAAGAGAAGATCGAAACATAATATTTAATAAACTTCAGTTCTCCTTTACAAGTTCCATCAAATGAATTTAGGATCTCTCTCCACTGGTAAGGAATTGTCACCACATTCCAGTACAGTTCTAGCTGTCGAAGATATCATTTATCAACCCTATTTGATGCGCTCTAATTGACCTCTTCATTTTGCATATATCCAATCTTTTACGCTTTGACAAATTCATATGCAAATATCTTTCGAGTCTGCATTTGTTTGTTGCGTTACGATACTGTGCTAAATTTCAATTAGCAATCTTTTCTCGTGTGCTCAAGTTAGTGTTTTAATTCTATTTATCAATTGGGTTGCTTATAAACGTGATGATAGACTAATTAAATCATCTGCGTTTATTCATCTTTTAATAATGGTCTTTCAGATTTCTTCTGTCATTCAATAAGCATGTTCCAAGTTAATTCGCAATTTCTTTCATTCATGTATGCATCCCCCTCCTCCTCCCCCCATTTTTTTTTTTTTTTTTTTTTTTATACTAATCATCACATTCATGTAAATTAGGCATTTGATGATTTCTACATTCTGTATCAACTGTCAAGCCTTTTGAAATTACTTTAATTTCTATTGTACTATTTATGCATATATCCATTCGTTACTTAGTACCATATATCACATAAATTTGTTCAATTCTGCATTCATATCAACCATGAAGCCTTTTTCAATAAAAACGAATTCCTGTTTTTACTGAACCATACATGAATTCAGTACCTTACTTATCATCATATTCATAAGAATAATCTGTTCAAAATTTTGTGGATTCTATGTCACTTGTGAAAACCTCTTTCAGTCACTCAAATTCCTATTCTTTATTAAGCGATACGTCCATTTATCCCCTTACTTATCAGCACGTGAAAATAATCTATTTTAAGGCCAGCGGAGGCTTACTCCTTTCATTCGCTTCTTTTGGAACACGGATGAAATTGAATTATAGATTTCAGCCAACATCTTCGTCCCTCCCACCTCCAGCTCTTTTC
>NC_061089.1:42140601-42168150 GCF_015104395.2 Macrobrachium nipponense | reverse complement strand
TGCAAAATTTCTCTCTCTCTCTCTCTCTCTCTCTCTCTCTCTCTCTCTTCCACCCACCCAAACCGATACATTCTTCTTTTTTTTCTCGCTATCATGATCCCACACCGTTAAACGACGCAGACCGTAATCCTGACTTACGATCCTTACGGGTGGTGGCCATGGTCTAAGCGCGCATTTCTTGCGCCTTTTTAACCCTTCCTCCAGAAATCTCTCGTATCGGTATTTCCCTTAAAAAGGCTCCATAAAAGATGGAAAGCATTTTGTGTAATGACTGCTTGGGCGAAATAATGGCAAGTATATCATACCGACTTCTTCTTTAATATAAGCTGATTGCGGATATTTGCTGAGGCCGATAAACATCGAGATTCGGCGAAAGAGTTAATCCGGAAAAGGGCGTTCATATCCTCGACTTTGGTGGTCGTACGATGCGTGATTATCTATTAATAATCTTAGTTTGAGTTCTACAAAAAACAAAAAAAAAACAGTCTGAATGAACTATGTTTAATATATAAATACCCATGTTTAATTTCGACAACAGTGTTCAGTTATTATAATTATCCGTAGTTTAAATTTGAAAATATTCTTAAATGAAAATAACTGTCAAAACGACAGCCGAGTTTAGGTACGGTCATTACCCTAATTATAATCTTAATTTGTGAAGGAAAAATGGGCTATGATATAATAACTATATTCAGTGTAAAGAGCAGTTTAGCAAAAGGTTTTATCCTTGTAATAATCATTACCCTTAAAGGTCACTTAAGAATATTTCCAAGTAACATTTTATATTAGGCCTTCATTTCATACTTATACTGGTATCATTATGTCCATGTTGTCATGATAATGTTTCCGTAAAACGCTAATGGATTGAGAAACTGAAAATATCATAAGTTTGTGATTAATGCAAAACCAAGGAAAGCATTTCTTAGGATAATGAAAGAGACGGTTACAAACGTATCTACGATGTACTCCTCCCAAAATAATTCACTGATGTTAAATAGGTGTCATTATGGATGTCCTACTAAACCTTGATTGACCTTCTACGGAAAATCCTGCTGCTCTAAACTTTCTTGTTTTAAATCTTGTGATAGTTAATCGTGGCTTATAACCCGCAGACTATTTGTGTTATACACAACAAAAATTAACTACTGGATACATTTCAAGTTTTATATAGTACAACTGTGACATTCGGAAATAACAAGGTGGAAAAACTACAGAAGGTCTAATTCTAAAGAACTAGACAACAACAACAACAACAACAACAACAACAACAACAATAATAATAATAATAATAATAATAATAATAATAATAATAATAATAATAATAATACTCCTAAGGAGGCAGGAGGCAACCCGGAACCCCACAATATAAATACCATCCGGTCGAATTGGAGGACTGATAAAAAAAAAAAAAAAAAAAAAAAATAATAATAATAATAATAATAATAATAATAATAATAATAATAATAATCTTTTATCATTTCATCTGTTCATTAATCTGTTAATTTATTTTTTTTCATCTTCAAATAACTGGTCTCTTCTCACTGTATTTCCTATCACCTTCGGTTACTCCCTTCAAATGAAGTCGGTATTCTTTGAAAGTTTAAAATCTCAAGCCACCAGCTACTGTGGGCTTCTTCCATATGAATAGGGTTCATCTGCTGAATAATAATAATAATAATAATAATAATAATAATAATAATAATAATAATAATAATAATTAAGACCCAACCAAAGAGGCCATTGACTACTAGTGAAAAAAAGTGGATAGCAAGTATAAAAAAACAAGTTGAAGCATAATAAATAGGAAAAATAAAAGGAAACAAATACAGATATCTGTCAATAAGCCGCGTATAAGAAAGAAACTAGGGCAATGACTCCCTTGAGCCTCTTAGCACGAACAACACCCGCGACTCTACCAGGAAGAAAGCGCCACACTCAGTTTTACAGTTTTGGCCTCAAAAAGGCCAGCAGGCCTGAGGTAGTCATCTTCAACTAATGCAACAGGGAATTCCTGACATTCTCAAGAGTCGTTATCTGATTTTATATGTGTTCGACTTAGTACTTAATTGCTACTAACCTCAAGTACGCCCTTCGTAGGTTAGTCCGGGTCACAACAAACGAGGTGTGTGGAAGGGGGTGTTATGCAATACCGTGGCATTAATGGCAAGTTATGAAATGCGCTGATTCAACATAAACACGTTTGGAACTTGAAAAGGATCCGTAATAGCTTTCTGTAGTAACAATAATAAAAGGAGTTTTATGTAAAATTCATTTCAGTGCTTTATATGTGTCATAATTTTAATTATTTTTTTTTTGTCGTCTTGGGTAAATAATTACATTCAATAAAATATTTGTAAACAAAAGCATTGAAAATTTTACTTTATGTAATCCTAATATTGTTACTTATTATGTATGAATCCTTGGTAGACGAGTAACATGCAGTATTAATGTTTTTATTTGCAAATAAAATACTTTACTACGTTGGTTCAATTCACTCCAATATACCCGTACTAGTATTTCCAATACATATTTACATAAATAAGTAAATCAAACTTAAAATCTTTATTTCTACATTTTTATGGTTTTTTTGCGTATGTCCAGAAAAAGAATACTAATCAGTATTCACAAACTGAAAGTAAATTTGAACTTCACGGTCCATAATGTGTACACTATCTTGTCTTAACGTTCTGACGGTAAATAATGTTCTGAATGGAAATCTTTCATATATAATCAATCATACTGACAACAATACAATTGCCTAAGGGAAGCGTTACTTGAATTTGATGAAAAAAGTTTTGTCAACAGCGAAATATTAAGGAATGCAAAAAATGAAAAGGGGGAAGTCGAAAGAATACAGCAAAAATGGAAAAAATTTTTAAGAGATTTTATCAAATTTAAAACCTCCGGCAAAATCAACCATGAATCAAAACTAAAATTCAAACTGAGTCTCACTGACTTTTAACACAGGCATGCCTGATGATGGACGTCGAAAAAAAAAAAAAAAAAAAAAAAAAAAAAAAAAAAAAAACAGGAAACGCCAGGGAAACTGAAAAAGTAAAACTAATTTTTTGCATAACACTCATCATGACGTGTCGCCAGCACATCTAGTTCTCAAAAGTCATATGCGTACAATTTTTCTCTACCATGCAAGAATAAAGAAGTGTTTTCTTCAAATACATGTAGGTATGAACGTACACACACATTTATACACACACACACACACACACACACACACACACACACACACACACACACACATATATATATATATATATATATATATATATATATATATATATATATATATATATATACATCATCATATATATATATCATATATATATATATATAAGTATATATATACATATATACACAGGGATTTTTTCCAAAGAACATAATGAACTCTTGCTTCATAAGATAGGGGAAAACTATTTCATCATAAAAATAGAAAAGTAAGTGATTTCTTCATTATATAAGTATAAGACATTTCACCAATACAGTAGTGACGAAATTAAAATCGAATTCTTTATAGATTAATAAAGAAATGGAAAGATATTGTCGCTTGAATAGATTTAAAAATAAAACCATTTCTTTAAAATTCATGATAATGAAAGGATACTCATTCAGAAAACAAATAATATATTATATTTTTTTCTAAATAAAGAAAGGGAGGCTTTGCCATAAAATAAAATAAAAATATCACACAAACAAAAAGCAAGAGAGTCGTACATAAAATGAATTAAATCAGGAGGATTCCTCGCCAGATTAAAACCGGAAAAAAATCTCATCACATAAAGAAAGAAAACAAACGGTATATCCCAAAGTGCGACTTCCCTTGCAATAACAAACCTATTTTATGAAAATCAGTGAAGCCGGTTCACTGAATCGGCGATCACATTTTACAAGACTCAGCCAAGAATCTGAAGAAAAGAGCTGGAGGTGGGAGGGACGAAGATGTGTTGGCTGAAATCTATAATTCAATTTCATCCGTGTTCCAAAAGAAGCGAATGAAAGGAGTAAGCCTCCGCTGGCCCTAAAATAGATTATTTTCACGTGCTGATAAGTAAGGGGATAAATGGACGTATTGCTTAATAAAGATAGGAATTTGAGTGACTGAAAGAGGTTTCACAAGTGACATAGAATCCACAAAATTTGAACAGATTATTCTTATGAATATGATGATAAGTAAGGTACTGAATTCATGTATGGTCAGTAAAAACAGGAATTCGTTTTATTGAAAAAGGCTTCATGGTTGATATAGAATGCAGAATTTGAACAAATTTATGTTATGAATATGGTACTAGTAACGAATGGATGCATGCATAAATAGTACAATAGAAATTAAAGTAATTTCAAAAGGCTTGACAGTTGATACAGAATGTAGAAATCATCAAATGCCTAATTTACATGAATGTGATGATTAGTAAAAAAAAAAAAAAAAAAAAATGGGGGAGGAGGAGGGGGATGCATACATGAATGAAAGAAATTGCGAATTAACTTGGAACATGCTTATTGAATGACACAGAAGAAATCTGAAAGACCATTATTAAAAGATGAATAAACGCAGATGATTTAATTAGTCTATCATACACGTTTATAAGCAACCCAATTGATAAATAGAATTAAAACACTAACTTGAGCACACGAGAAAAGATTGCTAATTGAAATTTAGCACAGTATCGTAACGCAACAAACAAATGCAGACTCGAAAGATATTTGCATATGAATTTGTCAAAGCGTAAAAGATTGGATATATGCAAAATAAAGAGGTCAATTAGAGCGCATCAAATAGGGTTGATAAATGATATCTTCGACAGCTAGAACTGTACTGGAATGTGGTGCACAAATTCCTTACCAGTGGAGAGAGATCCCTAAATTCATTTGATGAACTTTGTAAAGGAGAACTGAAGTTTATTAAATATTATGTCGATCTTCTCTTCATCAAATATTTGTTTCTCTTTGTCTGTTTATTTAAATTTGTTTGTGAGTTATAATAAATTGTCCTCGTTTATTTTGTAAACCTAATCAAAATAATACTTGAGAGCAGATACACATCCTTCTAAAACATATCACTTAACTCTATCCATAAATCATTGTTGGTAATTCATCGTTACCGAAAAACTTTAATACCTAAAACTCGATAATTCTAGTAGTAGTAAGTTTTCTTTTTTATGGTCATGCTGCGACGTTAACTCGGTCCATTAACGCCTTAACCATTGAATTTCTGAAAGAGACGAGAAAATTTGTGGTCGGGTTCAAGATATAGTTAAACTTCACTTATGACCATAAGGGGAAGGCCATAAAATCGCCATAAAAATGGTTGCTCAAGCAATCATAATAATACGCTTTTAACTTCAGAAGGGTACTTTTACGATAAATATTGACAGAATTAAAAAATAAATGCTAAATTGCAAAACGTAGTCAAATGATTTTATTTTAAAATTAAATGAATGGTCAGAATTCGATAGAAAAACAGCTGAAAGCCCATTAAGGAGCACTTTGGTTAATGTCCTTTTATGCGTCCGTGAAAAGAAATAGATTTCGAGATTCCATCTCAACAGGTTCTACATTCAGCATTGGTGCGGATTTTTGACCCCGATATTCTCTCTCTCTCTTCTCTCATCTCTCTCTCTCGCTCTCTCCTCTCTCTCTCTCTCTCTCTCTCTCTCTTTATAACTACATTATCCACTCTCCACTGTTACTGTAAAGAAAATAAGAATTAAAGAGAACGTTGTTCAGTTTTATCGGAAATAAATGGCCACAAGATATTAACGTCAACTTTTCTAATGAAAACGAATTTCTGTTTATAAGAAAAACGTGAGCGTATTGAATCTTACGTAAACCGTGTTTAGCTTTTCAATTTGGTAATATTTCTTGTGATCACTGAACGAAATATGCTTATGATTCTCGTTGCTTTTGAGGATACAACCTCTCTCTCTCTCTCTCTCTCTCTCTCTCTCTCTCTCTCTCTCTCTCTCTCTCTCTCTCTCTCTCTCTCTCGCCTGTCTTTCTAGAGCAAAATTATTTATTTATTATGCAAATTGTTTTGAATCCCAGTCAACTGATAACAGGGCGATGAAAGACATCGTCACTTTAAAGGCAAGGAGCTCTTCATCTTCATGCATATGTAAAGAATTTGTGGAGAGAAATGCTCATTCGAAGCTTTTCGAATAATGATATTCGCCTTTGCAAGAGATACAATGAAAGCTTATTTTTTTATCTCCCCGTTTCTCCCCATAAAGTTTTCTTATTCATAGACAAACTCATATATATATACTTAAAATAGTATACTTTGAACAGGCTCTGTAAAGTACGACTTGGTTGGAAATAATATTGCTTTCATATGTATCATAAACTGCCGAGTCTTTTTCATATTAACATTGGAGCATCCGCTTGCAACAATGTTCAAGCAGACAAGAAGTTTGGAGAATGAGGAACTGGAATAAAGTTCATCTTCTGTTTGATTTTAATGGTATGAATGTGCTCCATAATTTTGTCACAAACTTAATTTTACTACTGTTAAATACATTGACTAAGCAGATTTCTTTTAATACGGTACGTATTTCATTATAATAATTTAATATGTTTTCTGTTCCCCTTTTAATTCAACATGCATTTACCAACCTCATCTATTGATAAATGTTATATATTCAGTACTAATTTAGTATACTACTCTGTTTAGGATACAATTTTATCATTCTATTTCATCCAGATACATTATTCATGTTTTCAATAGTATTTCCATAGTTAATATTTATATCCTCTCTCTCTCTCTCTCTCTCTCTCTCTCTCTCTCTCTCGGTCAAATTCTGGGCACTATTTTCAGATCCAATATTTATCTCCTTGACGAGATTAAGAAATAATTGCCTTATAATTTGTAAACCACTGAAGAGTAAAGACTTCAATCAAGTCTTTATGATCATAAACTCCCGTTTTTGCTTTCATATATAGAGGCAATTATCTTTCCTCAAAAATACGCTTTTCATGGCTTCTCGTGGGTGCTAAAAGACTAGCAAATTATCTAGCATAATTGTCTTAATTATACACCAGCTATGGATATTGATGAAGGCATTCAAATCCATTAAACATTTTATGGATAAAGACTCGCATTTAAACTCATACACAATCACACCCACAGACATACGTATGGATGTATATATATATATATATATATATATATATATATATATATAATAAAAGGAGCCCATAAAAAAAAAACCACCAAAATGTAGAGAGAAAAGTACTATATTTCAGAGACTGCTGTCTCTCTCTTCAGGTATATGATATACCTGAAGAGAGAGACAGCAGTCTCTGAAATATAGTACTTTTCTCTCTACATTTTGGTTTTTTTATGGGCTCCTTTTATTAGATGGAATTCTGTTGTTACAGAACATTTTTACCAGTATATATATATATATATATATATATATATATATATATATATATATATATATACATCTATACGTATGTCTGTGGGTGTGATTGTGTATGAGTTTAAATGCGAGTCTTTATCCATAAAATGTTTAATGGATTTGAATGCCTTCATCAATATCCATAGCTGGTGTATAATTAGACAATTATGCTAGATAATTTGCTAGTCTTTTAGCACCCCCGAGAAGCCCATGAAAAGCGTATTTTTGAGGAAAGATAATTGCCTCTATATATGAAAGCAAAAACGGGAGTTTATGATCATAAAGACTTCATTGAAGTATACTGTACTATTATGTGTGTTTGTGTTTGCAACTTAGAGCAGTTACCCAAACGTAAATTGGAAATATAGAGGTGAATGGTAGTGTGTGTGCGTATGTGAAGCTTCCATACTGTTGACTACCCTGTGTAGATATACGAAAACTGTTGTAGTGGTAGGAAGTTTTTGCAAAATAAGTGTTTATACTTGATATGGCAGTTATCGGATGTGATGTCAATTTCGTCCTGATCTTTTCTCTGGACCTAACCACAGTTTTGTATTCATAGAAAAATCCTAAACGTAAAATAGTTTATTCCTGACCGGGCTTTATAAATTATGACTTGGATTACAATAGTATGTTTTTATATGTATCACAAATTACCGTATCTTTTACTCTGTAACATCTGTATGCAGCAATGTTCCAACAGACAGTAGTTCTGTAGAACGATGCACATGGAATAAAATGCATCTCCAGTTAAAATTTTTATTGTAGCCGTGGGCCAAAATAAATTCTAAGCGTTTCTTTCTCGCACCCCGGCAACTTGTCGTTAATAAATCGGACACAATGTAGATCTCTAGGTTTATGAGTCACGGTAATACAACCTATCTGTCTATCTCTCTAACTATATATAAGTATTTCTTTATACTCACACACAGATATATATATACATATATATATATATATATATATATATATATATATATATATATATATATATACACAGGTAGGTGGGGCATCTGGAACGCCGTAGATTTAAAATGAATAGGATGGAGAAAAGCCAGCGTAACATCATACATGTATTTTCCAAATTTTCGAGACTTTGGGTCTCATCATCAGGGCTGTAAAACATACAAAACATACAAATTAAAAAAGACTCAGTATTAATATTAATATTAATAAAAATGGAAGTACATAAACGTTAAATATAATAATTTAAAAAAATGAACTAAAAAAAAAATGAACTAAAAATTTTTTATATATATAAAAAAAAAATTAAAAAGTGAAGAATTCTTAAAAGTTAGTACCTATCTCTATGGAGTTAAAAAACTGAGTGACGTTGTCTGGTTTGGAAAGAAGAACGTCAACTATGCTATATATAGGACTGTGGAAGAAGTCTGACCATTTAATGGGGGCACAAGCTGTTTGATTGTTAATGACTCCAAAACAGAGAGAGAATAGTCGTTGGGCGCTTGGGTGACAATACGAAAATCCTTATATGAAAATGATGTTTTACATTTATTACAATGTTCTCGTATGTTAGAAAATTCTTTCGTTTTCAAAGTACATCCCGTACGGTGACTGACTCCGAGATGAGAGTCGATTCTGACTTTGAGCAGTCTTTTGGTGGCTCCCACGTATTTCCCGATCTTACATTTCGGGCAAGTAAAGCAATATACCACCAAAGACCGCATCAAAGCCGGAAGTTTATCTTTGTGGGAGAACAAAGAACCCAGAGTTTTAGGATTTTTTGCTATCAACTTAAGATTCACAGCCGGAAAAGTTTCCTGAATGACTTTTTGTATTTGCACCTTAAATGTGTTGGACTGAATGAAAGGTATCGATGCATATATTAATAATTTAGGCACGTTCGGTACAAGTTGACGTGGCTGAAATTTATCATTTAAAAAGTTATTGACATATTTCAAGAATAAGGTTGGAGGATACGAATTATTTTTAAAAAACTGAAGTAAAAATTGTATTTCAATATGGAAGTTATGCCAGCTGGAAGACAACGTATAAGCACGATGCAATAGCGTGGAAATACTATTTAATTTAAATGTTATGGAACAACTGCTATAAAAGTTAGTACCTTGACCTGTGAACGTCGTTTTTCTAAAGACGCTCGTATTAAAACCATGTTCTGTCCTAGTAATTAAAACATCTAAAAAAGCAAGTTGGTTGTCGTGTTCATGTTCGATTGAGAAATTTATATTAGGATGTAGGCCATTGATATATTCCAAGAAAGCTTCA
The DNA here is from genome assembly GCF_015104395.2 of Macrobrachium nipponense. Taxonomy (NCBI): domain Eukaryota; kingdom Metazoa; phylum Arthropoda; class Malacostraca; order Decapoda; family Palaemonidae; genus Macrobrachium; species Macrobrachium nipponense. Next base: position 42,158,491 of record NC_061089.1, on the reverse strand, counting down.
GCTGCTTCTCGGGACCTAAATAGAGCAATAGTGTCATCCACATATCGCTTATAAAAGAGAGGGCGATATGATAAGGGACAACCATCCAGCATTCGTTCCTCAAAAGAGCACATAAAGGCATTAGCCATAACTGGGCCAAGTGGTGATCCCATTGAAACACCAATTTTTACTTCAGTTTTTTAAAAATAATTCGTATCCTCCAACCTTATTCTTGAAATATGTCAATAACTTTTTAAATGATAAATTTCAGCCACGTCAACTTGTACCGAACGTGCCTAAATTATTAATATATGCATCGATACCTTTCATTCAGTCCAACACATTTAAGGTGCAAATACAAAAAGTCATTCAGGAAACTTTTCCGGCTGTGAATCTTAAGTTGATAGCAAAAAATCCTAAAACTCTGGGTTCTTTGTTCTCCCACAAAGATAAACTTCCGGCTTTGATGCGGTCTTTGGTGGTATATTGCTTTACTTGCCCGAAATGTAAGATCGGGAAATACGTGGGAGCCACCAAAAGACTGCTCAAAGTCAGAATCGACTCTCATCTCGGAGTCAGTCACCGTACGGGATGTACTTTGAAAACGAAAGAATTTTCTAACATACGAGAACATTGTAATAAATGTAAAACATCATTTTCATATAAGGATTTTCGTATTGTCACCCAAGCGCCCAACGACTATTCTCTCTCTGTTTTGGAGTCATTAACAATCAAACAGCTTGTGCCCCCATTAAATGGTCAGACTTCTTCCACAGTCCTATATATAGCATAGTTGACGTTCTTCTTTCCAAACCAGACAACGTCACTCAGTTTTTTAACTCCATAGAGATAGGTACTAACTTTTAAGAATTCTTCACTTTTTAATTTTTTTTTATATATATAAAAATTTTTTAGTTCATTTTTTTTTTTAGTTCATTTTTTTAAATTATTATATTTAACGTTTATGTACTTCCATTTTTATTATTAATATATAATACTGAGTCTTTTTTAATTTGTATGTTTTGTATGTTTTACAGCCCTGATGATGAGACCCAAAGTCTCGAAAATTTGGAAAATACATGTATGATGTTACGCTGGCTTTTCTCCATCCTATTCATTTTATATATATATATATATATTATATATATATATATATATATATATATATATATATATATATATATATATATATCTATATATACTATATATATATATTTATACTATATCTACAATATATATATATATATACACATATAATATATTATATATATATATATATATATATATATATATATATATATATATATATATATATATAATATATATATATATATATATATATATAAAATATATATATATATATATATAATATATATATGTATAAAGAAATACTTATATATAGTTAGAGAGATAGACAGATAGGTTGTATTATCGTGACTTATAAACCTAGAGATCTACAGTGTGTCCAATTTATTAACGATAAGTTGCCGGGGTGCGAGAAAGAAACGCTTAGAATTTATTTTGGCCCACGGCTACATTAAAAATTCTAACTGGAAATGCATTTTATTCCATGTGCATCGTTCTACAGAACTACTGTCTGTTGGATCATTGCTGCAAACAGATGTTACAGAGTAAAAAATACGGCAATTTGTGATACATATAAAAACATACTATTGTAATCCAAGTCATAATTTATAAAGCCCGGTCAGGAATAAACTATTTTACGTTTAGGATTTTTCTATGAATAACAAAACTGTGGTTAGGTCCAGAAAAGATCGGGACGAATTCGACATCAAATCCGACAACTGCCATATCAAGTATAAACACTTATTTTGCAAAAACTTCACTTATTTTGCAAAAACTTCCTACCACTACAACAGTTTTTTCGTATATCTACACAGGGTAGTCAACAGTATGGAAGCTTCACATACGCACACACACTACCATTCACCTCTATATTTCCAATTTACGTTTGGGTAACTGCTCTAAGTTGCAAACACACATAATAGTACAGTATACTTCTCGTCTCTCCATTGATGTTTTTACCTTTTCAGTAAGGTTAGTATCAGGGTTGTTAAGATGGAGCAAGGAAAAAACATGAAAACTACAACAGTGAAATAAACAGTATCTAATGACAAAGATATATTGTGGAAAATCAAAATTACTGCGTGAATTTTCAGTTTCTTTGCTACCGATGTTCTCAAATTAAATGACAACATTACTATTGATCTGACTGGGCAAGGCACTTTTCAGGAATTTATATTTATGTACGCATCAAGGAATTAATTTGCATTTGAATTTATGGGCAAGCTTATGTTTATTCACAGAAAAACATTTAGTATCATTACCTTATTTGCTTGCAAAACATAGTCAGTAACTCGGATACACATAGTTTTTGCGATTTACATTTATCAGATTTTTAGTTTTCATTCGACACCTCAACTTTATTTCGATGTCAAACACGTTTTTTTCTGAGCATTATGATTCATACAGTAAACAGTGCAAAGACACCGACGTCGGGAAGCCGATTACCTTGAAAAATGATGTTTTAGCTTACGCATAATAATCTGGTTACAGACATTTGTAATATGACGTTTGTCCTGAAATACCTAATCTGCACATATAGTAATTTGTAATTTTTTGGTAATAAAACCCCATTGAAATTACTGTAAAATAATGCATTACTGCTTATCTAAATTACTATAGTTTGTGGAATTTGTTTAAAGTACAAAATTTCTCACATGAGCATTTAAATTTTCATTACAGCAAAAGTTATAAGTACCAGGTCACACGGGATGTTTATTAAAAAGTGTCCTCTGCTATTGATCTTCATGCAAGATTGTCTTGGTTCATTACCTTTCGCAATTTGAACTATTCAAAGCTTACTAAGGAACCTTCCACTGTCATCCTGCAGAAAGAAGGTAAGGAACCCATTCACACAGTTCGGGACCACATATTTTTTGCTAAGGTCTCTGAAAAGTAGTATCCTAATTTGAATCTGTTGATAACATCAAGGAAGTTATTTTTAATGAAAAAAAAGTAAGCATCAAATTAATCTGCCAAAGGTATCAAGAGTTGCCGTATATTCTTTACGTTGAGATGTTTAATGGCTGATTTTTCTGCATTTTGAATAAAGTAATGACTGCAAAGCTGAATACGTCGGCTTTTAAGCAATTTCAACCAAATTTATAACGAGTATACATTATCTTTGTCGTGGAGAAGTTACTGATACGGTAAACAAACATTTTAACCTTTCACACTAAAAGAAACCTATTTACTGGCCAAGCGAGATGCATGAATACACTGCCTTTGTACCGGTAGCAGAACGTGACCTTACTCAGGGGCTCAGCCGTCATAGTTTCATATGAAACCGCAGCTTTGTCATGCATATATATCCATGTACAGTTAGTTGGCAGCATACAGAAAACCGAACATTTCAGACTAGCGTGTTTGACTAATTCTGCACGCAAAGCTCGCATTGGGACTACCAAGGTCATCACACTCGGAAACATAAAGGAAGAAACTGGAAATGAATAATAATTACATGCTGATGGAAAGATTGCACAAGTTCCTTGCCTTCTGATTATCACTTAATGGAATACCCTTATGACAGCGTAGTATCATCATGCAATAAAAGACTCAGAACCTGGGAACGTAATGAATTCCTTCTTGAATATGTCAACGTCCCTGTAAAATACAGATACATGCTTTTTATCAGGATCATTTTCCATTTCCATCAACTTGTCGAAATAGGATAAAACACAGACTTGCGCAAAAAAAAAAAAACATAAAAAAAAAAAAAACCACTGGCGTCATGGTTTCCACTCGTGAAAGTTGAATCGAGGTGTTGGCGATCATGTATTCCGTAAGCGACTGTTACCGCGTCCCCCGCTGTGTTTTGTTTTGATTTATTTATAGCCACAGGTGCGTTTTCATCCTATGCTAGACTCTGGCCTGATTTAGAATTCGCATCGCTGAGCCAGAGGGAATTCATGAAAATATTCAAGTGTCACGTCCTCTTCAAGATAAACTTGTTCTCTCAAATTGGCTGGTGTGTGTTTCAGGACGTCATGAAATTTAATTTACCCATTTCTTTTTCTTTTTTTAAGGGTCCTTCACTTTCTTGGGATAAGCTCTTCTAATTTCATCATGTCGCCGCCTAATTTCAGATGAATCCGTAATCACAACGAACTCGCCAAGAAGATTCAAGACTTAATTATTAAAGCCCCTTTCAAGTAGTTCATAGCGGAGATTACTCGTCTATAATGCAATTTGGTTTTCAGCGCAATGCAATTTCCTAAATTTTAGAAAGCTGTTGATCGTAAGTATACTGGCTTTTCAGCAGATCTAAGCCTTTTGATCTTACAGATTCAAAACTGAGAAAGACCAATAATCATCCGATACAACAGGCGTTAATATTTCTGTCTCCTAGCTTGTCTAAGGTTAAGGCATGGGATAAGTTAAGGAGGAAATATGAGACACGAGTATGTATGTGTTTGTGAATAGAATGCAGAATACTAAGGCTTGTAAAAAATGATGAATGGTTGATATACACAAAGAGAAATTGTGGAAAGTAACTGAAGAGCTTGAAATAATTCACAAGAGAAGTGAAAAACGATATCGACAAGATTAAAACTGTACCAGGTAAGGACATCGTGATAGAATGGAAATCTTCGATTCGGAAAGATATTTGGAACTAAATGTTACGGATGATGAAGGAGATGCAGCCATAAGTCACGATGCAACTGGAAGAACAAGAATATACTATACAATGTGGAAAGGCAGTTTTAAGATTTAGCTACGATGGGATTCACGAAGGTGAAAATGAGAACAATGTTCTTGGGTGAAATTAGTACTTGAGGAAGGCTGAGAGGTAAAGGCGTGGACATGGAGACTAGCATGTGGTAAGAAGTCAGAAAACTGAACGGTAGGGTCACGAGGCCCTAAGTGGTTTGCTGTGAAGAGGGAATGGAAGTTGGATCATCTAAAAATGTGTGTATTTGGAGGCCTTGATAAGAATGTGAGAGCGACTTCGGAGGTGCTAAATGGGTTGTGTCATTGTTAGAATGAATGGGTCTTGATATCCATAAAATAGCAGTAAATATTTCATGGAATTGCATGATATGCACACAAGCAGACGTGCTGTTGAAAGTATATATATATATATATATATATATATATATATATATATATATATATATATATATATATTAGGCTGATTAAGTAGCACAAAGGTTATGGAAGTTCTCCGCATAGCTTCTTCCATCTGTTTAGTAGTTTAGATAAAATGTGGCAGTCACATTCATCTGGAAACTATCCAATTAGAGGAAAATTGGTGAGTGGGGTGAAATCTGTTCTGAAGACAAATGATAATATTTCAATTGATCTATTGTTAATTTAGTATCAGAGACAAATGTTGAAAAGAAAAGAACGAGAAAAGGGCGAAGATACAAACTTAAAAGCTATTGAGAGAGTTATGTGTCTTAAATGGAAAGTGGAAACGATGAGAGGAGTTACTATGATGAGAAACAGCCAAAAGAATTGAAAATGTCCCGCTGTTCTAATGGACCAGAGATTGTTTTAAAACGAAGGGCCATTTAACGATGATCTTAAGGGGCGATTTGATTAATAGAATCATCCAACTTTTACGTCAGGCTTCTTTCCATCTCTGTCGTCGTAAGTATACAACAATCCATTACTAGTTTCTTCCACATCCATGAGTAATTTCACTTTACAGAAATTGAATTTCTAAACGTCTGCATGTTTATTTCCTTTCCCTGACATCATCTTATTGGTTATGCCACTTATTTGTCTCTTTTTAGAAATATACGGCAGTTTTCCCATTCATAACAACAAAAATATTTTTGTCTTTAAAGATTCATATCTGTTATTTAAACGTTCGATCGTGTGTGCGTGTGTGCTCGCGCGCGCATGTGAATGAGGTTTCAGTTCGCTGTAGATGAAGATATACAACGCAGAGGAAAGGCGATAAGGTATTTGTGCCCCTACCTATATAATATATATATATATATATATATATATATATATATATATATATATATATACATATACATACATACAATATATATATATATATATATATTATATATATATAAACATTAAGCTGCAAATGTCATTTAATATCCAATTCGCTCTCCCTCGGTATTATTACCGAAGGGGAATTATTATTGGGAAGTAGTTTTGTCGCCTGACATGATCGAAGTGCCGACCACTGAGTACCAACAACGTTCCGTAGACGCTCTAATAAACCGCCGGCCATCAAGTCATTGGTACTCACTGTCTGGCAATTGGAGCCTGTCAGGTGACGAACCACTTGCCAATCATAATTCTTCTTCAATCTTATTTCCGAGGTAGAACGAACTGGTTATTAAACGACATTTGCAGTGTAGTGTTTGTGTACATAATTATCACGGTTAAGTGATAAAAAAATTCATACACAAAATTACATACATACACACACACGTGCATATACATAGATATAATAATTTATATATATATATATATATATATATATATACATATATATATACATATATATATTATGTATATATATATATATATATATATATATATATATATATATATATTTATATATGTGTGTGTGTGTGTGTGTCTGTGTGGGATAATATAATCATTGTGTGTGCGTGTGTGTCTAGGTGTTTGGTTTTTTTGTATGCACCACTGTACGCTAACATAGTTACATATGTAAAATATATGAATAAAAATGGTTTCCCAGCGGAGAGGAAGCCTTTGTAATCTCTTTGCAAGGAGAAGAAGATACCGTAGAAAACTGATAAATAAGAGGCCAACAGGGAAACTTCAAACCGCCACTGATAATTTCGAAAAGAGAAAGTAAGTAAACGACTGAAACCTAGGCATCAGCTGTACAGGATAGAAAACTCATGAAGGGAATGTCTGAATGGAACAGCAAGGCATGAAAGGAAATGTATGAATGGAACAGAAAATAGCAAGGGAAAGGGAGGCGAGATCTCAAACGGAAAGCCTCTATAGGAAGCCACCCCTGGCTGATTTTTTTAGGCATGAGGGCTAATAAGACGCGAGGTGTATTACACTCGGTTGCAATGGCCACATGTCTTACATTTTGTCAAAGGACGCCATAATATATAAATGCACATATCAGAAGGATACAACAGAAAATAAATGAATACAGTTATACAGTAGGAGTATAGCAATGTCCATAAATTCACTGCGAGGTGTAGAAACCCGTTAATTAATGCCCTTCATTTCTCTCTCTCTCTCTCTCTCTCTCTCTCTCTCTCTCTCTCTCTATATATATATATATATATATATATATATATATATATAATATATATATATATATATATATATATATATATATATATATATATATATATATATATATATATATATATAAGTCAGAAGCCAGGAAGGAAAGTGAAACGATGGAGTGCTGCGAGATTTTTCGACATAAGTCCTTTACTTAGTCTAAAGATCTCGCAGCACTCCAGCGTTTCACTTTCCTTCCTGGCTTCTACCTTTATCGAGGTTGCTGAGATGAATAGTGACACTCCTGAAGTCCTTTAAGTCCAAGTTCAGCCCCAATAGGAAGAGGTAGGGTGAGAAGCAAGTATGTTAACAGGAGAGAGAGAGAGAGAGAGGCGACGTTGGAGAGAACGCGAGAGCGAGAGAGAGAAGAGAGAGAAGAGAGAGAGAAGAGAGAGAGCAGTAGAGAGATTCATCGGTTGTAATCATAGATTTCCCGGGCAGCACTGGGTTGGTCAGCTAGTATATATATATAGTATATATACGTATAATATGTGCGTGTCTGTGTGTGCATACGCACTTGTGTGTGTTTGAATATGTGAGTGTGCGCAATTTCCAACAAAAATTGCCAACAGGATAACTCATATCAGGTCCCAAGACACTAACTCTCCCCCAGAAATCATCTATCTCGCGGGTAAATCTAAAATTCTCTTTAACGGTGTTTTTGGGAATTCAACAATGTATCACCTTTCATCCAGGCGAGGCATTCCTGTCAATATTCCGTGGAATAACAAGACATCCAGGGAATCCACTGTTTCCTGCGAAAATTGATGGTTCTTCTGCCTTCAAGAATTTTATGAAGATACCATTTGCGTCATAAAGGGAGGAATCCCATCTATTTGTGGTATCCACCTTTTCAAAAGGCCTCAAGGATGACCAGATGATGAAAGAAAAGAAAAAGATAGGTTGGTAAGATAGCCTAATTTACAGATGATGAAATAATATAGGTAGAGAGAAAGATTTTGAAGTGGTTAGATAAATGAACATCCACTGTTGTAAATGGCTTTCTAAAAGTACGGAATATGAACACGAGAAATAGTTTTCATAAAGGAATGGTAATAGTATGCTTTATCTATTTTTACATAAATATTAACGCTGAGATCTCTATCATCAAATAAACTATAACAATGCAAACGCACGTCTATAACGCCTGTGTTCCTTAAACTATACATTACATGAAGTATATTTTTATATGTATATGCAATTCAATTTAACATTAGAATTTCATAAAAATAACATAAATATGAGTTATTGATGCTTGATACACAAAGACAAAAAATTATATATATATATTCACAGTTCATATTCGTACAAGGTATTCAGTGTCTTATTAAAGAAGAATACTAACGCTACTGAAAATGATTAATAAGTAACCAAACCTATATTGCCTTGGAATCTGATATAGGCATTATGAAAAATACATAAAATTAAGTTTTGTATAGAAGGAAATGTTCTGCTTGCATCATTATGTTATTCACTTGGACATATTGCGCATATCAAATGCGTAAAATCAGGGGCATGTAACAGCTGTGGAAATCTATAAAACTGTTATCAATAATAATAATAATAATAATAATAATAATAATAATAATAATAATAAGAAAGGACACACCAGCTAGCTGCAGTAATAAAAGTGGTGCGAACACCAACCTCAAGGACTGACTGAAAACGATCAGGCAAAGATCCTTTGGGACTATGGTATAAGAACAGATAGGGTGATACGTCCCTATAAGTCAAGAAAAAAGTACCACTCATTGATGTCGCAATACCATGGGACACCAGAGTGATGAGAAAGAAAGAGAAAAATATTGAGAAGTATCAAGACCTGAAATTAGAAATAAGGATATGGGCTACCAGTGGAATTGTACCCATAATCATAGGAACACTAGGGCACGATCCCAAGAACCCTGAAAAGGAACCTGGAAAAAGCAGATACTGAAGTAGCTCTAGGACTCATGCAAAAGAGTGTGTTACTAGAAACAGCGCACATAGTAAGAAAAGTGATGGACTCCTAAGGAGGCAGGATGCAACTCGGAACCCCACACTGTAAAAACCACCCAGTCGAATAGGATGACTATGATAGACCAAAATCAATAAATAATAATAATAAATAGTAATAATAATAATAATAATAATAATGGATAGACTATAAGAAAGCCTTCGACATGATACCACACACATGGCTAATAGAATGCCTGAAAATATATGGGGCAGAGGAAAAAAAAACACCATCAGCTTCCTCAAAAATACAACGCGCAACTGGAATACAATACTTACAAGCTCTGGAATAAGACTAGCAGAGGTTATAGCAAGAGAGGGATCTTCCAGGGCGACTCACTGTCCCCACAATTCTTCGTAGTAGCCATGATTCCCATGACAAAAGTACTACAGAAGATGGATGCCGGGTACCAACTCAAGAAAAGAGGCAACAGAATCAACCATCTGATGTTCATGGACGACATCAAGCTGTATGGTAAGAGCATCAAGGAAATAGATACCCTAATCCAGACTGTAAGGATTGTATCTGGGGACATCAGGATGGAGTTTGGAATAGAAAAAATGCGCCTTAGTCAACATACAAAAAGGCAAAGTAACGAGAACTGAAGGGATAAAGCTACCAGATGGGAGCAACATCAAACACATAGATGAGACAGGATACAAATACCTGGGAATAATGGAAGGAGGGGATATAAAACACCAAGAGATGAAGGACACGATCAGGAAAGAATATATGCAGAGACTCAAGGCGATACTCAAGTCAAAACTCAAACGCCGGAAATATGATAAAAGCCATAAAGACATGGGCAGTGCCAATAATCAGATACAGCGCAGGAATAGTGGAATGGACGAAGGCAGAACTCCACAGCATAGATCAGAAAACCAGGAAACATATGACAATACACAAAGCACTACACCCAAGAGCAAATACGGACAGACTATACATAACACGAAAGGAAGGAGGGAGAGGACTACTAAGTATAGAGGACTGCGTCAACATCGAGAACAGAGCACTGGGGCAATATCTGAAAACCAGTGAAGATGAGTGGCTAAGAGTGCATGGGAGAAGGACTAATAAAAGTAGACGAAGACCCACAAATATACAGAGACAGGAGAATCACAGACAGAACAGAGGAATGGCACAACAAACCAATGCACGGACAATACATGAGACAGACTAAAGAACTAGCCAGCGATGACACATGGCAATGGCTACAGAGGGGAGAGCTAAAGAAGGAAACTGAAGGAATGATAACAGCGGCACAAGATCAGGCCCTAAGAACCAGATATGTTCAAAGAACGATAGACGGAAATAACATCTCTCCCATATGTAGGAAGTGCAATACGAAAAATGAAACCATAAACCACATAGCAAGCGAATACCCTGCACTTGCACAGAACCAGTACAAAAAGAGGCATGATTCAGTGGCAAAAGCCCTCCACTGGAGCCTGTGCAAGAAACATCAGCTACTTGCAGTTAATTAAGTGGTTACGGTAGCACCAACCTGAGGGAGTGATAGAAAACGATCACGCAAAGATCCTCTGGGACTATGGTATTAGAACGGATAGGGTGATACGTGCAAACAGACCAGACGTGACGTTGATTGACAAAGTCAAGAAGAAAGTATCACTCATTGATGTCGCAATACCATGGGACACAGAGTTGAAGAGAAAGAGAAGGAAAAAATGGATAAGTATCAAGATCTGAAAATAGAAATAAGAAGGATATGGGATATGCCAGTGGAAATCGTACCCATAATCATAGGAGCACTAGGCACGATCCCAAGATCCCTGAAAAGGAATCTAGAAAAACTAGAGCTGAAGTAGCCCCAGGACTCATGCAGAGAGTGTGATCCTAGAAACGGCACACATAGTAAGAAAAGTGATGGACTCTAAGGAGGCAGGATGCACCCGGAACCCCACACTATAAATACCACCCAGTCGAATTAGAGGACTGTGATAGAGCCCCCCCCCCCCAAAAAAAAAAAAAAAAAATAAAAAAAAAAAAAAATAATAATAAATATTAATAATAATAATAATAATAATAATAATAAGGGAGCTCTAAAATATTATACATATATTCTACATTTAGTTAAAATGATATTGCACCAGCAAACTGTAATGAACATGGAGAGTGTTTCTACTCACAGACATTTAATTAAACTCAATATACAGCAAATATAAAAATATACAGAAGCATAATAGTCCATCCTCTGTAACACATGATTATTTATTCTGTAAATGAAGGCGTCTCTATCGTTCCCAGAACTGAATCAACACCATGTTATTTCTGAAGATATATAAACTTTTATTCATGGATGATTAAACTGTTGTAAACGTTAATGCTTTCTAATAATATAAAATGTCATTCATTATTTTAATATAAATTATATACTTAATATTTGCACTACCTAATACAGAATAGCAGCATCAAAGCAATTCCCGTAGAGCACTTTACATTTTCTCAGGGTAATAAATATGAATGACATCCAGCTAATATCCTTCTTAACTATGTTCCTGCAAGAAAGTTACGGAAATAACCTCAGGCGGTCCTCTACCTGATGTCAGGCACATCAAGCACCTCGGAGCGACCTGAAACCCTTTCAGTATGTATTAGATGACATACTTCAAAGTAATGAGGTTTGAAAACTGGCATCTGCAATCATCTCTTTGTTTAAAAGAGAGGAATGACGGAGGAAATGGGAATTCGGTTTTTTTATTTATATATTTGTTTTTGTCTTTAAATAGCTAATGAGTTAATGACAAATACTTTTTCTATCTTCATAAAGTCGGTGTTTGGATGTTTAATACTTATTACTGTCCTCAAAATATACATTAAAATTACTTAATTATTCTAAATTTAAAAGCAACTGAATGGGAATAAAAAACAACAACAACGGTTATCCTTCTCAATCGAATCTTAACATTGAAGTAATAATTACAATCCATGTCGCATCGTGGATCAAAGTCATGCCTAAACATAGAAAATTTACATTAAAACGGGTGTCTTTAACAAAAATAACTATGACGAAACATTAGAGAACATGCAACCAGCCTCTGAAAAACGTCTTAAGATATGCTTGGAAATATGTGCTCGTGAACTTTAATGAAAATTCTAAGCTATAAGATCCATACGATTTTCAGCAGGACTTGAGTCCTAAAAAGTGTCAGCCAAGTTACGTGACCATAATGTTGTTAAAAGTAGGGTACAAATTGTAATTCTATATTATTTGAAATTAACGGATATACGTTTTTGTAATAAACTTTCCTCCTATCTGGTTAGGGCAGAATTACATATTCTCACTTATTTTCAAAACGCATCCTTGTCTTTGATGCATACAGTAAAAAAAAAAAAAAACAAAAAAAAAAAAAAAATATATATATCATAGATAATATATATATATATATATATATATATAAAAAATATATATATAAATATAAAAGTGTTTCAGAATTATTTTCATCTTATTCTATACAAAAAGTCTCAGCTTACGCTGCTGCCAATTTTGATTATACAAGGCCATCTGCTAGTTTCAAAAGAAAATTCTCTCTCTCTTCTCTCTCTCTCTCTCTCTCTCTCTCTCTCTCTCTCTCTCTCTCTCACACACACACACACACACACACACTTCTAGTGAATTCATGTCTTGCCAAAGGGATTAGCTTCTTGAACATAATTACTGATTCTAGCGATAAAGTTTCTTCGTACTGACTTGCATTAAGTTTAATGAGGCCCATTCAGACGTGCTTCCAAGCAATATGTTCAAAATAATTAAAAGTAACTGAAGTAGCCGTGTAATGAGAGTTAGCATTGCTCATGTTTTTTTTAAGGCATTTGTATGATATGAGTAATCATTTTAACTGACGCGATTGCTTCACCATGGGCAGAATATAATAGCAATGACATACTCTTTCTTTCTGTATGTATACCTATTTGTTGTAGTTTGTAAATTTATATTTGCCTTCCTATTCATGTCGATTCTATGAAATTGAACTTGATTCCCAGCAACTGTGGACTTAGGGCTATTTAATAATGTTAGTGACATCTCTTTATTAGATTATATCATTTTCAATATTCAAAACGACTCATTTAGAACACTACTGAAAGGCCACAAATTTGCAAGTCGGGTTCCACAAAAAAAACGAATGGGGGCCTGTGGGAAAAAATGAGAAAAAAAAGTGGGCGTAAGGTGGGACAATGGGGAAAAAAAAAGAGGAAAAAGACAACAGGAGAAAATCGAAATGTGAAAAAAACGAAACAGAGAGGAGAAAACAGGAGTGTGAAAGAAAGATAACAGAAAACCGGCTTCTAAAAGAAAGAAAATAGAGAGAACCTGTCTGTGAAAATTTAAAATTCATAAAAAAAAAAAAAAAAAAAAAAAAAAAAAAAAAAAAAAAAAAAAGAGGAAAATTTGTAAACAAAGTAGAAGGCACAATACCAAGGTAAGTCACGTACACTAAGGCACGGGACCACGGCTCTTTAATTTAAGTAAAAATTTCAATAAGCATTTGTATTTTAATTGCAATATGAAGACGTCGTCATCGGAATTCTTATAAATGTTCATCATAGTTTTAGGCCGATCAATTGCCCGCTCAGAATCCTCTCTCTCTCTCTCTCTCTCTCTCTCTCTCTCTCTCTCTCTCTCTCTCTCTCTCTCTCTCTCTCTCTAGGGATTGTTAATGCATATACGTATTTAAGACAGGCAGTAAGTGTTTCCCCAGGACATGAGACCGAAATTAGAAGAAGGATAATCTTGGGATGGAGAGCTTTTGATAAACAAAACGAGATTATGAAAAGTAAAATGCCACTTTCTCTGAAAAGAAAAGTATTTAATCGAATGGTCCTACCAGTATTAACTTATTCATTAAAAACTTGGAGCCTCACTAAAGCCTTGGAACATAAGCTTAGTTACAACTGAAAGAGCTATGGAAAGAATAATGATGGGAATAACACCAAGAGACAGAAAAAGAGCAACATGGATACGAGAGCAAACTAAAGTAAAGGATATTCTAACAACAAGTAAGAAAAGAAATAGGCGTGGGCTGGATATATAATGAGAATGTCGGATAATAGATGGACGAAAAGAATAACAGAATGGGTCCCTAGAGATTACAAACGAAGCAGGGGAAGGAAGAGAAGACGATCGTTAACGAGCTAAGAAAATTTGCGGGTATAGAAAATGGCATAGAAAAGAACCATAAACAGAAGGGAGTGGGGAAGGACATGTCTCAGGCCATTGTCCTGCAGTGGACTAGCAACGGCTGATGATGATGATGAATATATATATATATTATATATATATATATATATATTATATATATATGTATGTATTGTATATATATATTTATATATATATATATATGTATATAAATACTATATATATTAGATATATATAGATATATATATATATATTATGTATTGTATTGTATATATATATATATATTATATATATATATATATAATTATGTATGTATATATATATATAAATATATTATATTATTTATATTATATGTATGTATGTATATATATATATATATATATTATATATATATTATATATGTACATAATATGATAATATATATATATATATATATATATATAATAATATATATGATAGATAGAGTACATAGATATATGTACAATCTATAATATATATAATAATCTATTATCTTATACTCGGTAACATAGTACATAATATATATATATTAGAATCCGTATATGTATAATACGGTTATATGTATATATATTATATTCTATATATATATCTATTATATATACAGTGGTACCTCGACATATGAAAGGCTCAACTTACGAAAAACTCGACATACGAAAGCAAAAACGAAAAATTTTACGGCTCTACATATGAAAATTGCCTAAGTTACGAAAGGCTGTTGCTGTAAAGTCCCGAGATTCGCTCGGACCACCGAGAACAATTTTAAAACTAGCGCCCGCCAACTAAGTAAACTCGCCACCATCCTCCCGTTCTCCCATTGGTTCCTGATGCTAGTCACCCCATAAGATCCTGCTCTCCTATTGGTCAGCATCTACCCCTTGTGCTCTAAGTACGTGTTCTATTGGTAAAAGGATGCAGTAAATTGAAAAACTTATTCATGCAATACATTTGATAAATAAAAAACATTAGGTAAAGATAGAATAAAGAATAGAAATGAATGGTTATTATACTGTTTGGTAGTTTCAGTAGTTGAAGAGAGATAATGAAAATTTATGGCTAACTGTGTACTACGAAAAGTGATTGCTTGGCGATCGTTCGGTAATCGTAAGTGCTGGATGTAAACAGAAGTTTGGAAGCTTTTTTTTTTTGTTTATTATAGTTAATGGTTACTTAATAATTATTTAAAATGAGTACATGCAATACATTTAACAAAAAAAATGTGAATTAGATATCAATAAAAATATATAATCCAGACTGCTATCATCGAAGCCAACAAATACGTATTTTCTAGAATTCTTCTTCTATTTTAATATTACGTTACGTATATGTTTCATTATAGCTGTCACTAACTCGGTATCTCCATTAGGTAAAGATAGAATAAAGAATAGAAATGAATGGTTATTATACTGTTGGTAGTTTTATTGAGTTGGAAGAGGAAGATACTAATGAAAATTTATGGCTTACCACTTTCCTAGAGGAAAAGTGATTGCTTGGCGATCGTTCGGTACTCGTAAGAGCTGAATGTAAAAAAACGATTGGAAGGTTTTTTTTTTGTGTATTATAGTTAATGTTTAATTAATAATTATTTGAAATGAGTACATACTGATTATTTATACATTTTATTGGCATATTCTAAGCTTTTAGCTTCTTAGGTTTAGATGTCAGAATCATAGACTAGGCTACAGAAGCAACTGCTAACATAGGCTAGGCTTATTGCTAAGGGACATATGCTAAAGCCCTAATATATGCAGTAAAAATGGGGTTGAATATTACATGCAGTTGAATATTACTCAAGTATGTACAGTATTTTGCCTTTTTGGAGTCATATTTCTTCCGCCGGATCGGCGTCGTAACCCTAGAACATGTGTTTTAGGCCTGAAAATATAATTTACTGGGGTGTTTTTGTAGGGTTTGGAACGGATTAGGCATTTTACATGTAAAATGCGGTTCAAGATACGAAAAACTCATGATACGAAGGCCGCCTCGGAACGGATTAATTTCGTATCTCGAGGTACCATTATATATATATATATAATTATTATAATTATATATATATATATATAATAAGAGAATATAATATATAGACCATATACATTATTATATAACAATTATTATATAATAGATATATATATTTATATTATTATTACATATACATATTTATAACTTACATTATATATATATATATATATATATATATATATATATATATATATTATATA
The DNA here is from genome assembly GCF_015104395.2 of Macrobrachium nipponense. Classification (NCBI taxonomy): domain Eukaryota; kingdom Metazoa; phylum Arthropoda; class Malacostraca; order Decapoda; family Palaemonidae; genus Macrobrachium; species Macrobrachium nipponense. The sequence goes on along the minus strand of NC_061089.1, from coordinate 42,141,798 downwards.
TACCTATATATATAATATATATATTATATACAATATAATATAACATATATATGATATATAATATATATTATTATATACATATAATAAATATATATATATATATATATATATATATATCTATTTTATATATATATGATATTATACATATATATATATAAAACATTATTTATTATTTAGATATTATATATATTTAATTATATATAATATATAGATTATAACATATATATATATATATATATATATATAATATATATATTATTATATATATATATATACACGTATTGTCCAATAACATAGAGATAATAATGAGTTCGGGGCAAACGACGTGAGAAACATTCCCCAATAATTAGTATTCGGTGAGCTAATGGGTAAATCATAAGTTACAGTGCTTAAAATTTCCAGTATGATTTCTGTAGCACATTTTCAAATAAAATCACTGGCGACAATTTTCAATGATAATTAACTGACTCTGGTCAAAATAGCTTTTCATTTTAGCTGAATGTAACATGGATCAAATAGAAAAATGTCTGTTTTTTATTTTTTTATCGACAGACATTAAACTCAGGACCTTACAATTTGGTGATGCATCCAGAATGACACCGAGTGAAAAGGTGCAGCGTATAGCTAACAATGACTCGCTTTAAAGACCTGATAAATATCGAATGCTGATAACAGTGGAGAACTCGTATGTTTGCAACTAGGCATTAATCTCCCATTCCCCAATGGATATTGCACCATTAATTGTTAGCGGTAAATTAACAGTAAATTAATGTAATTCTATTGTTACATCAGGATAAAGGTATCTGAAAATTCTGTATTAAAATATTAAATACAGTAATAAACATCATTAATATAAAATGTTCTAAAGATATGTTTAGAGTTCACTTTGAAAGATTATATATTTGTTTAACTTAAAGGGTTGAATATTACCAAAACGTTAATATAACTGAGTTATTACATAGAATAAATGTGTATATAAATACACGTTGTTGCAAGTAATTATACTGACACTTTTGTAACTAACAAACGGGTAATTAAAGAGTTTCTCATCTGAAATAAAACCAGTCGATGAATTGAAGTTTAATCATGGGTGAGATTTGACTCACTGGATGATTATTCCTGCTTCTAAAAATGTGGTGTTTACTCTGTGTCGAAGATTTTCACTCCTCCCCAGTAACAAGAGCATGGTGTTGGCGC
>NC_061089.1:42133087-42138087 GCF_015104395.2 Macrobrachium nipponense | reverse complement strand
CATACAACTATCATCCTTATATGAAAAAAAGAATTACATACACTTAAGTAATTAGTAAAAAGTAATGATTACACAAACTGACAGAAAGACCGACAAATAAATAACAGACACACACACACACACACATACATACACACACACACACACTATATATATATGTGTTGTGTGTGTGGTGTGTGTGTGTCTGTCATTTATTTGTCAGTCTTTCTGTCAGTTTGTGTAATCATTACTTTTTAGAAATGACTTAAGTGTATGTAATTCTTTTTTCATATAAGGATGATAGTTGTATGTGGAAATATATTTTCTCGTGAACTTCTCGTGAACAACACACAAACATATATATTATATATATATATATATATATATATATATATATATATTTATATATATATATATATATATATATATATATATATATATGTGTGTGTGTGTGTGTGTGTGTGTGTGTATGCGTAATATACTGAATGCCTTTTTCCTAAGAGGGGTCACTTCACAATCCAATATCTTCCACTTAATAAGTAATATTTGCTTATGGAATTGTTAGAACTGCGCTCTTGCCTTCCAAAATTTGATTATCACAAACAAACAAACAAGCACACATGCATTAGCTAACCCATGTTTCCTAAAAAATCTGTTGAGGCTCTTCAAACAAAAGCAATGGCTAAGTACCTGATGATTTATTCGATTGTAGGAAGTTGAAACCTGGCTGGGGAAAGGCATGGGATTAGTAACCTCAATCCAAAAAGGCTTGCACCCACCTCTTTTCAGAGGGAAGGGTGTTTGTATGTGCGTGGGCTTATATGTGTAAAATAATAAATAAATAAATAAATAATTATATACGTATTTATTGTGATGACGTGGTTATCAGTTTTAAAAGTGCTATTCTTTCTGTTTTTTGTCCTCTAGTTATCTTAGGAGATTTTATAATTACCAAACATTTAAATTTAACGGCTTATATAAAAATAATCGAAGAAATAAACATACCATAAGATTCCTAGTATATGTAAAATAAAAATCTCTCTTTTATGCAAAAATTCTCAATGACGCTTCCATTACTCAGGGAACGGAGCTGGGACAAGTAAAATAAGGCCAATGCGCATTAGTTTAGAAAATATACTGCTTTCGGCTCGGTTACAAGATATTTGATATGATGAATGAAGGAGTCAAGTATATTCAAAGGTTAATCCTTCGTGACATATTAAATTCAAGACGCTAGAATCTGTCGACAGAGATCCCTAACACCAAAAGAAAGCCGCGCAAGCCACAATACTTGTGTATCACTCGTTCCTTTTCTTTTTTTATTTAATCCTCAGCCCGACTTTTGGCTTTGCCGGTCTCTATACCGCCATGATACCAGGCTACTTGTGAGCTGGCGCTATAAGCTGCCGTGGCTTTTCGAATTTGCACTATCTCATTTGAGAGTTGATGTCCCCCCAACCACCCCCCCCCCCCTTCTCTCTCTCTCTCTCTCTCTCTCTCTCTCTCTCTCTCTCTAATATATATATATATATATATATATATATATATATATATATATATATATAAAGCGAACCCCAGGCTGTATCTAGCTATTATACAACATGGCATCGTAGAGATGAACATCTGGAGGCATTTACAATTGAGAATCGAAAAGGATTTACATTTCTAAGAATCATATCTGATAATACACTGACGATGAGGATTGGATTTATGACAGGGATTCATATCAGTCTGCTACAAAAGAAGAGCTGGGATATGAGATAACAAGATGGGAACCTTGGATATCGGACAAGATCTGGCACTCAATTTAGAAAACAAACAAGAGCAAAAGAAATGGCAAAAAAAAGAGAAAAAAAATTACAAGGAATTGAAAAAATGTTCTAATTGCTAAGTCCATGAATAAGCTGAATCAAGTGCAAGAAGACATTTACGAGAACCTCTGGGTACAAACAGGTAGATAATGATGACAAAGCCATGGATGCGATGAGTGGCATTAGTGTTTTAGTGAAATATTCATGAGTGAAAAAAAAAACATGAAAATACCTGCCAAAATGAGTTATAGTTCACTAATAACTTCAGGAGAATAATAACGATATCTATGTTCTAAATGGTCCACAATAATACAAAGTGTTAAGAGTCCGTGTATAATTTTTAAGACTTTACAGAAAGCTTTCGAACCCTTCCCTGGGTTCATCTGTAAAGTCTTAAAAATTATACACGCGATAGAGAGTTTTTCCTTAATAACGATATCTATGGGAGGGACTTTCGATTGTAATGCCTAGATATTCATTGAAGCTGAAGGAGACCTAAATGTAATGATGAATGGTTCTAGGTTTTTAAAGTGGAATCAGTAATCAATGGAACTTAAGAGGCGGAAAGTGATGATGGAATTACTGCAGAGATGATTTTTAGCTGAAAATAAATGAAATGAGGCCTCTTATACTTGGTAGAGAAGAAGGGCGAAGTTATAAAATAATGGCAGCCTACTATTGTATGCACACCCATGCTCATCGGTAATGCTATGTGACTGCATAGGACTTCTTTCAAAATTCATTAACTGGCAACTTTCATGCTGCATATAAACTTTCATTTAAATGCGAAATCACATTTCTCTTATAAAATATAGTCATAGTACATGTCATAAGAGTGAAATCTATCATATATCTCAAAGCTGTAAGAAAATATTAAGTGTACCCAAATTTTTTAATAACATTGGCGAAACATTTCAAAACTTTCGTTCACCAAGCGCCGATGTGTTAAAAAATTCTTCTACAAAATTAGGTTCCAATATTAAATAAAAAAAATGAAAAAAATCTTTTCAGAACTTTATATTGCTTGTATTGCAACTGTAAAATTTCAAATAGTGCTAATTGATTATTTTACACCTCAAGGCTGATAAAAAGATAAAGAATTATACACGAAAGTCTTGCAGTAACTATAATGTATCCAATTTCACTAATGGGTGGGTGGGGTCTGCGTGACGCAACCGTTTGAGTGGCGGCAACATGAACCAGCTGGAGAACATAGGTCTACAATGCCTAGAGACAATGAAGTGTTCTTGAAAATATTAATTTTATATTTGGTACAGAAATATTTGTATTTTCATAAAGAATAAGATTATTTTTATTATAATTCTTAACCACTTCAATAAAATTGGTTTATCAGCATATATTCAGTGACACTTTGTTAATGCAAAGATTTTGTTAATAGGCCTAATCTTGCTAGTTTTCTTAGCTTGCTAAACATAAATTAACTGTATTTCATATTCCTATTTTGAAATTTTTTTTACGGGTTGAGCTTATTAGGAATAGTGTTATATGCTGTAGCGATAGTTACGAAGAGCACTCCAAATAGCAAATTAAGGCTCTTAGCACTGATGTTACTGTTAACCTTATGACCAAACTTTGATCTAAGCAATGTAGGGAAAAAAATTCAGGTCACACAAATTACGAATTATAACAAGAGATGAGTGTTAGAACGTTACTTTTTCATGCACTCAAATTTGTACGGATGTGTAATTAAGGAATTAAAGTGAGCATGTGGTACATTCCTTCAGCTTATGTATAAACGTGTATCTTTACTGTCAAGTCTAATCCAAAGGTATCCTTTTAAGACATAATAGTGATGTTTTTGTTAGTTTAAGAAACCTCTTCGAAGACATCTTCTGACCGGGACACTGTTTATTGTGAAAATAAAAGCGAGTCTTTTATGAAAACTTTAGGAAGTTATACAGTTCCAGCATCTAATTATAATAAAATAAAATAAAAATTTCAGATGTTCAAAGAGAGAGAGAGAGAGAGAGAGAGAGAGAGAGAGAGAGAGAGAGAGAGAGAGAGATTGTTATCTAAATAGACGTATGGACGTGGGAAATCGTAATGAAAAATAACTCCATTATTAGAAAAATTCTTCACAAGTGTTCATGACCTCACAATGGAGAGAGAGAGAGAGAGAGAGAGAGAGAGAGAGAGAGAGAGAGAGAGAGAGATGTACTGTCACCTCAACAAATATTTTAACGACGGAAAACAATAAATTATAACTTAATAATTTGAAGCATTCTTCTCAAGTGCTCAGGACTCACAAGAGAGAGAGAAGAGAGGAGAGAGAGAGAGAGAGAGAGAGAGAGATTTAAATGATAAATAAAAGCCTGGAAAGTAAGGGGCGGCATATTCTTAATTTGAATGATAATTTTAACTTCATACCGAGAATGCAGATTTTCAGAGGACTCATCTTTTTCGCTCTGGCTGAATATTCATTATGTAAAAAGAGTGAAAAAGTGAGGTACATTAGCAATGCTCAAAGCGCCTAACTTTCTAAAACCTCCGGTAATTTAAGATGCAGCCTCGGCAAGGCTCTCTCTCTCTCTCTCTCTCTCTCTCTCTCTCTCTCTCTCTCTCTCTCTCTTCTTTTTTCTACTTTTATATTTTATCTATTCTTTTTATTTTGACAGTATTACCAACTTCCTTGTTGCCCAATTTTTTGGTTAGTCTTTTTGGTCATGGCCATTATTCTTCACAGTAAAGCTGGCCATACACATACGCGACTGGCATCGGGTTTGTCCAGCCGGGATTAGCGCGCGCTCCAGTCCGCTTGATATTGCCCATACACGCAGATGACTTGCTCTACACATATTTTGAGAGGACAGAGTTAATGTGCAGTGACCATGTTCCTTTCAGTCCAGCAGTGTCCTGATATAGTGAGTGTTTTTAAATCATGGCACCAAGTAAAAGGAAGATAAGTGAAATAACGGTAACAGCACTCCTGCATGACGAATACGAGCATGAAATATGCAAGAAAAAGCGTTAAGTATGGATGAAACCATGGCTAAGAAAGAGAGGTTTTATCATATGACTTTATTGAAAGAATTAAAGGAAAATAACCCGGAAGATTATAGAAATTATTTAAGAATGACTGATGATGTCTTCGGAGACCTCTTATTACTTATGCCTCCAAAAATATCAAAGAAAGATACAGTAATGAGGAAGTTTATACCGTCTGAGGAAAGGTTAATTACAACATGAAGG
>NC_061089.1:42093087-42128087 GCF_015104395.2 Macrobrachium nipponense | reverse complement strand
TACACCCTTTTTTTTACAACCTTATACCACATTACATGTTATATATTACATGTGATAGTCATCTTTTTTCTTTCGTCTCCAGTTTATCATTATATTCAAGAAATCTCAATGAGAATAAGTAAATTAAGAAATACTCTCTAAATCTTAGAAACTGAAAAAAAAAGTCTCAACAAAATTGGTCCAGTAATTCTACAATATCAAAAAATTAAGAAATACTCCCTATATCTGAAACATTAAAAAAAAATTACAAGCTTCAATAAAATTGGTCCAGTAATTTTACAATATCACTAATAGATATTTAAATCCCTGTTCTAAATCAGAAATGGAAATATCAACATTAAATGCTCCATTCCTCCCAGGGAAAATATTTTAAACACGAAAACAGCGGTTCATCACAACCGAACACCAGCTACATCAGCGAAAATCTCCTGAAGGTTCCTTTCTTGCTCCAGAAAACTTTGACAACAGGGAGCAGGTAAGTAACTGCGTCTTCCGACCATAAAAGCAAAACATTTCGTAATACTGAACAAAGCAAAGTGGACGACCATCACCGAATATTCTGTGACGTCCATGGAGCTATAAAGCGTTTATGTGTGTGTGCATGTGTGTGTGTCATGTATGCCTGTGCTTTCATGAGCGTGACTCCGACAACCTACATGAGATTCGTTACAGTCCGTTAGTGTATCGGGTAATCTCATGGGCTTAACCTTTAGGGAAAGTTCACCTTTCAAAGGGGTGATATTGGATTTCCTTCCAGGTTCGCTCCACTCAAAATATCAACAACATCAAAACCGGACGGGGAAGTTAGCTGGTTGCTGCGCTCATTTTCCGTATTTAGTCACTTTAGAGAGAGAGAGAGAGAGAGAGAGAGAGAGAGAGAGAGAGAGAGAGAGAGAGAGAGAGAAATGAAAGGATAGGGGAAGAACGCGATTGCCATTAGTAAACAGTTTATAAATGGAATTGCTTTCTCAATATTAGGTAAGGCAAAATATACAGAAGTCAACAAGCTGGGAAGCTGATCAAGGGACTAGGAAAGGGATATGTGAAATCGGTGTGTTTTTATCTCCAGGAGTGACTGTCAGAGTTACTACTGGGATGATGCTTATGAAGTATCTTTCAAATGGAATGAAGTGTTTGTGAAGAAAACTTGTGATCGTCATAACGATTTTATGGAGTTAGAAATATATAAGAAAAGGTTTGAGATTGCCTGATTTGCATTTTATAAACTTTATACTGGTATTAAGTCTAAATATTTTTTAAATAAGTCTAAAGAAACATAATGATATACAATCGGAGAGCAACTGAGCCAAACATCATTACGATTCGAATAAGAATAACAAACGAAAGAATAACTGAAACTTGACGCTAAAATGTGACTAATATTCATCATTTCTGCAAAGGTATATTAATTGGCTAATAAACATTATGTGGCTGCTCTAGAACACAAGCAGTTTCACACACTTCACCGAAGACTCTGCGTTGAAAGCCGTTAGCTTTAGTGAGGCTCCGGCTCTCCAATTCTTCCTCCTCTTTCTCCAGACTCTTCGGTAATGTATTCTCTTTTCATTTTAACTCATCTTTCTCCATTCTTTCCACATGACCGAACCTTTTCAATACATTCTGGCCCATCATTTTACATATGTAAAGTCGTTTACCACTCCTATGTAACACTACATTTCTTCACCCTATAACACATTCTTATGCCGCAATGTATGTAAATAACTCATCTCTACTGATTTAACATTTTGTCATTAATTTGCATTCAACATTAACACCTTATTTTCATATCAAGAGACGTTGGTTCAGCCATTTCACACACACACACACATATGTATATATGTATATATATATATATATATATATACTATATATATATACTATATATATATATTACTAGCTGACCTACCCAGCACTGCCAGGGAAATCTCGGATTACAACTGATAAACTCTCTCTCTCTCTCTCTCTCTCTCTCTCTCTCTCTCTCTCTCTCTCTCTCTCTCTCTCTCATTCCTGTTAAGATACCTAGTTGCTTCTCACAAACCCCCTTCATGTTGGGGCTGAAATTGGACTTAAGGGGGCTTAAGGAGTGTCACAATTCATCTCAGCAACCTTGAAAGCTATGGATTAGACACTAATATCTGTTGTTTTCAATTATTTTTACATGTCACTGCTTCCTATCAGGGCTGAACTTGGAATTCAAGAGCACCGGAAAAGTCACTATTCTTCACAGTGACCTCGAACACTATGGATTAGACACTAATATCTGTTGTTTTGGTTATTTTTACATTTCACCCACTTCCCACCCCTTCTCACCCTCCACCCAATCAGGGCTGAATTTGGACCTATAGGGCATCAGGAGTGTCACCATTCATCTTATCGACCTTGAAAACTATGGATTAGACACTAATATCTGTCGTTTTCTGTAATGTTTACATTTTCCACTTCCCACATCCCCTCTTTGCTGCTAGTGATGTCTTAACTACAGTGTTCATTCCCAGATGGTAAGTAGTATGAATCCCAAGTTTGGTTGATATTGCTCAATGTGTTTCAAAGGGTTTGTGGAACATATATGCGCATGCACATACATACATCCATTATATATATATATATATATTATATATATATATACATATATATATTATTTTATTTTATATATATATACACACTACATACATACGTACACATATGCTTCTCCATGTGTATGTATGCATCAGGGAAGATAGTTCATTCAAACGCATGTGACGAAACGGAACAGTTCATAATACTCTTCAGAGCTCACTTGAAGAGAAAAAATCTTAAAATAACAAAATAATTGAAGTGATAAGTATAGAAGGTTCTCCCCCATTGCGCTCGAAAAATAAAACTTTACGAGTGCGGGAAATAATCAAATAAATCTCCATATAGTTTCCTTTTTAAACTGCAGAGTAACTAAACACCCCAGCAGCCGAAATGCGAGTCTTTATGTATGGAGTTTTAAACATAAGAAAACTCCAAATTAAAGTTTGTAGTGTCTTCATGGAAAGGTCTCGCTAGATGAACCTAACCTAGTCAGTTAAATTCGAAGGGATTTGTTCATACATATGGATAAGGAATTTATTCATAAATAGTGCTGTACTTCACTTGCGAAAAAGAAAAGTGGTCTTTAGAAGCCACTGTAATCCTCATATATGAAGATTACGTTGGCTTCCAAAAGACCAATTTTCCTTTTAACAAGCAAAATACAACACTTGCTCGTTAAAGGAAGAACCCGTGCTGCCACTGTCCATCTTAATCTAATTATGACGACACTTACTAAGGCTATTCCACTTTGTAGAAATAGATGAATTTAGGCCGCTTGATTTTGTGAGCGAACTGACTAGCGCAAAATTAATTTCCTCATCCAGACAAGGAGCGGTGTTGTGGGGGTGTGGGGGGGCTGGGTTAATGGGTCCCGGGGATGAAACTCGAATTAATAATACAAAAATAATATAAAAGTCGAGCGACAGCTGTGCAAGAAATTGAAATAAAAATATGAAAGGAAGAAGGAGAAACTTAAGATGAAAACAAGAAGTTGATGTCAATAGAAGAGAGTGGTTGTAAAAGTTTGTTGGAAATTACTTAGGTGATGAATACATATTTACAAAACTCTCGGGTAAAAACTGGAAAATGAAGAAAGAAGCAATTAAAAGTTTCTCAAGTGAAAATTGCTACATCCGGTTTAGAATTTAGGAAAGATTCTAAAAGATAGGATGGAGAAACAAACTACACTAATCATCTCTCAACTTCTCTTTATCCAATGTTATACGTATCTCTTAGAAATTCTTTCCGCGGAAACCTCTTAATTCTGAAAGGAAAATAATGAAAAAATTATCCCTCCAACATGGGATCTCGGTCCATTGCTCCATACAACTTTAACTTACACCAATTGAAAGAGGGCAACTTAAACAATGAAATAAATAGACCTACTATGTTTACATTATGAGTATCAGTGCGCAAACTCGACGCTTATATGTAGCTAATAATAAATGTTGTAGCACAATATATATATATATATATATATATATATATATATATATATATATATATATTAGATAGACAGATAGATAGTGTTCGGTATGCATGTTTAAGTAATTAGAATATATATATATATATATATATATATATATTATATATATATATATATTATATATATAGATAGATACATGTATGATTTCGCGAGAAAACAAAGGACCAATTGGAAGTAAAAAACACATTAAGTACATTTGGAAACAGGAAGACGAAACAAATGTGAAGCATTTAATTAGAATTTCCTCTTTCACAGGACGGAATTGCAAAGGAAGCGAAGAACGACGAAAAAACGTTAGAATCAAAGAGGTTCCATTAACGTCGTTTAAACATCACACCGGATGCAAACTCAAAACGTTTTCAAGTAAATAAAATGAAATCTGATAAAGCTAAAAAAAAGAAAATCCTTATCCAAATGGTTGGTCCACATCCCCAAATGAAAGCATGGGTGAGAAAGAGAAAGGATTTATTTATATGGAGTGCCAGTGAGTGAGACGGACGTCTGGTAAAAGAGGATTACTGCACGGGATTAGGGATTTTTAGTAGGATCAAGCCATGCCAGCAAGAGGGTGTTTTCAGAAATCCTATGTTTTCTCCCTAACGGATAAAACCGAAACCACACATCTGGTTTAATGAAAAAATTGGATGGAAGAGATTCACTTCTTCAATAAAAAATATATATTGGCAATATCTCTAATGAGCTCTATATCTATAAGGGTGTCTTGATTGTCGTTTTGTTTTGTAATTTTGAACAGAACAAATTTTCATCTACGCTCTCGTGTTGTTATCAAGTGTTATTAAGAATGGTTTGTCCTTTAAAAAAAAGGTTGGAATTCTTTTATCCATATGTTCCTTAGAAAAATTTAGCAAAACGACTCTGACTTGGAAACAGACGTATGTTTTTATTTATGAGGTTTATTTATAAGGTTAAAAGGAAGCAAAAGAAAATCCTGATGTTGTTTAAGCTCACTGGATGCTTCATTCGCAGATCTTAAACAAGGAGATTGGCTTCCCAAATTCATATTCAAATCTAAATTCAAAAGATCTATTTCGGACTCAATGGCCATAGACAAACTTTCAACGCGTACACAAAAAATCTTTAAAAATCTTTTGAACGTGATGAAAAGAACGGAGAAATCTTTCAACTTAAAATTATAATAAATAAATAATTCCATATATAATTTAATCTTAAGAGACTGAAGATTAGAATAGTCAAGAAACACAGCAAGTAAAGAGCATTTTCGAAAATGCATTTTTATTACTTTTGCCATCGAAATATTCCTTGGATAAAATAAAAAGGCAATTCTATCTGGCCATATGCATGTACATTTTTACAAATCATTTTATTTTCCTTGAGTTCAGCACGATATTACAGATTAATGCCTTGAACGTCCCTAAATGAGATAATGATCAGACGTTAAGATCTGAATCTGATTAGAGCCAACTGCGAGATCAGAGGTAAGGGAATTAGCGTAGAAATTTTCCCCCTCCCCTCCCAAGGATAAAGTAATGAATGAACATTACACTGTCAAGCTTGATTATCAACTTCAGGTGATTACAGACTAACAACTATCGGGGTTAAATTAAAAGGAAGAGGAATAATTTTGCCTGTAAAACTATTTCACTTGTGTAAACCATCCAACAGTAGAAATATGTCTACAATACTGCCAGTGAAAAACAGGCATGTCTTCAACGGATATTTCATAACGATTAGAAAAGCTTCTTATATTTGTACGTTTGTGTTCCTTCTGTATAAACTTCCTTTTGCGTAGAGTCTACACGAAAAAAGTATATACAGGACGCATGGGTTTTACGACCGGATTAAGAAAATATCTACAAAAATATAATTTTCAAAGCAGAACTTTAAAATATCCTATTTCATCCTAGTAAAGATCGTCTACACTGTAGACGATCTTTACTAGAATAAAATAATGATAAAACTTCGAATAATGACAGTTTAGCAACTATCAGAGTGAATGACAAGAGTGATATTTAAGTTTTGCTTTCAAAGACTTTTTCTAGATATTTTCTTAATCCAATCGAAAAACCTAAAGTAAACGAACCACTTACTTTGGAAGAAATGTATGCAATAAATAAACGGAACTCTTAAAACGCTTCCAAATGTTTTGCTTTTTCGTTCGTTTGCATGAGCGCTGTACGAAGTGGTTTCGTGTACATGATCTGACCAACCTGACTACCTGCGTATGATTCGTCACGGTCAGTTAGTGTATCGCATCATCTCAAGAGCTTAACCTTTAGCAGAGTTCATCTTCCAAAGGGATTGACATTGAATTCATTTCCAGAAATGCGTCGGCAAAATATAAATATTATTTCCCATCATATTTGCACCTCGGCGTCTGATTTTGCTTTGTTCTCATCTCATGTATTTACAAACAAGAGTGAACTCATGATGGCAAAAAAGACTTAAGAACAGATCAAAACCGATCAAGAGAGTAGATCATCACAGATTCCCATGAGATTATTCAAGGAAAATTACTTTAGCAATCACTTCGTGATTGCTATTACTAAAACTAAATTAATCAGGATGAGCCGAGCAGTTGTTACAGATTGATTGATGTAAAAATCAATCTGTAACAATCAATCTGTAACAAAGATCAAAGGTGGAAGTAAAGAACAGCAGACAAAATCGCACTGAAATGTACTAGTTAGATTACATAACAATATTAAAAAGAATAGTAAAACTGTAACTCGTCCTCTTACATCAAGAAATCTAAAATCAATCCAATACGTATCTGACGTTTATGTGAGAATTACATAATTCTAACACCTCTGTAGAAATAATGATTAGGACTAAAGATGCAGTACAAAGGAACTTCATAGCGATTTCTCTCTCCGGCAGAAAGAACGTTGGCATAAGGAATCACCAACAGCATGACTGATCGCAGAAAACATGAGTAGGACTAGCATCGGCTTTACAAGTTTCAATCGATCTGAAGTTCGAATATTAATTCAGATAAGAAAACTAAATTTGTTACATTCCCTCATACTTATACATAAGCATTTTAGGAAAACACAGAGGCAAGGGTGATCTTTCTGACACCTTTTGGCATCTTGTTGCAAGTATTTGAACTTAAAATCGCTCGCACCCAAGGATAAAGACACTGAATAACTGAAATAAAAAGTTAAGTATATCTTAGTTTAACCAGACCACTGAGCTGATTAACAGCTCTCCTAGGGCTGGTACGAAGGATCAGACACTTTTACGAGGCTAAGAACAAATTGGTTACCCAGCAATGGGACCTACAGCTTATTGTGGGATCCGAACCACATCATTTCGAGAAATGAATTTCTGGTCACCAGAAATAAATTCCTCGCATTACACATTGACAGGGCGGGGAATCGAACACGGACTACCACATCGGTAGGCGAGCAAGTAACCCACCCGTCCAACGAGGAACTATGACGGAAATAAACATGAACGCTAGTGCGGAAGTAAGATCAACCTGTGTTGATTGATTGATGAAATTTAGGTTGTCAAGCCAAGCACTGGGACACTTTCAGCCATTCATCGCCCAAGACTGTGAAAAGAAGGAGCTGGAGCGGTTGAACTGTAAGACAGCGCGAATGGAGTTAATTGAAACAAAGGGATTTTTTAAACACCCTTTAGCAATGTCTGAGAGGTGCTCTGACAGTACTACACTCCTTAGGGGTTGATAAAATTACATGCATTCTAGGATCATACTTCTTAATTTATGGCTACTGAAAACCTTCACCTTAAAGGTTTACTGGCATACGAACAACTGTGTTTAACATTATATATATATATATATATATATATATATATATATATATATATATATATATATATATATATATATATATATATATATATATATATAGATACATACCATACATAACATACATACATACCTACATACATATATATATATATATGTGCGTGTGTATGAAAAATATATGACTGTTTGTGGAAGGAAATGATTCGGCCTTCGTACACAGAAGAGATTTTTTGCGCCTTTGTTGGCAGGGAGGCAATTAATTGTTTTTCGCACCGTCAGGCACATAGCATCTATTGCAGTTTTGTTCATATGCTTTTTATTCTTATATTTTTTAATCATTTTTATTTTTCTGAAAACATTTCCTTATAATCCGTAAGGGGGTTTCTTTGGATTTGATCACTATTCTTGTTTTCACAAGTTTTCTTGAAAGTATTCCATTAATATAAAAACAATTTCGCATCGAAATAATATCCTATAGTTCTCCCTTCTCTTCAGGAACATCACGTATAATGTCTTATTTGCTGTAGAGTCCATTTATGATATCCTATCCGTCCTTCTCGCAGCTCAGGTTTCAAAGGCTTTTGATGTTTTTGTGCAGTCCATTTTCTAGAATTAAAAGCTCTTAGCTGGGATGGATAACCCTTCAAACTGGCATTGTGTTCTTGCTAGTTTATAGAAACTCTGAAAGCGTTTGTTAATAGCCGTTTTATAATGTCAAGAGAGCCTTGTGCCGTTTTTAAATTTTTTTTTATCTGATTGACGTCACTACTTGCAACAAAGTAAATACACAAAGGCTGAAATTCTCTCTCGAGCAGCTTAATGTCCACATATACAGCATATACAGAGACGGACATTGATCTATGACACATTTTAGGGGCTTATAATCTCAACAGCAATATACTGAGTTAGATGAACTGAAATGTCTGCATTAAATGGATGAAAGGTAGGATCTTATCTCAGATTTAGTAGTTTTTCTGGCAGGTTCTAGGAAGATGGATTTTACGATTTATATACGTACACGGACACAGACACACACACACACACACGCACATATATATATATATATTGTGACGTTTATAGATCGTTTCATCTACCCAGCAATTAATTAATTAGTTTGATTTGGCAAACGGCAGCCATTTCCTCCTAATATCAGCTGATTTTTAGTAAACGCGGGAAACCTAGACCTGCCAGCCAGAGTTAGGGAGTTCCTAAGTTGGGGAATATAGTCTTTTGTCAGCTTTAGGGACGTATCTCGAAGGGAAGGATGTAGGCAGATTGGTACTTCTTAGACCTATACCTTAAGCTCTTTTTCCTGTGAACCCTCTGCTGGCTGTATGTTCTGTTTCCAGGATTTGCCTTGCTCGTGGGGGGTTAAGTCGACCCCAACACCCAGGCACAAGACCTGTGATCTGCCCAGTCGTCTCCAGACGCGACCTTCAGACGGATGTCCGACCACCTGCCTGCCATTTAGGCCTATCCACGGCGTACTGGCGCCGTGCGCCCGAGCCCCAGACCTGGGACAAAGCCAGGCCACGTTTTTCTACAAAGATCCACTGAACACGACATCCAGGTACGTCTTGTGAAACAGCATATTGCCAGTCCCTTACATCCTATTATCTATTTTGATCCCCATTTTCCCAATTCAATTTCCAAACCAAAAGGAACTCATCCTTTTGTTCCCTCTCACTGCCTCATGGCCGCATGCTTCCCCTTGTGTGATCGTCTCCGACAAATGAAGTCATTGCATACCTCAGTGAAACATTAAAAAGTTCCTTTTCCCCAGTGTTAGAGAACTAAAGAAATGAAATTGGGCAATAAATCCTTTTTCTTTTATCTTGTTTAATCTGGGATTCTTTTTCCAGATTCCCTGAGTCACGTGTCACGTCTCTCTGCCCGCAAGTGTTGCATTACCCAAGTTTATGAAACCAGCTTGTATGAATCCCATTTTGAGCCAGCTATTATCCATTTGTGAGAGATTATAAGTCCCAACGTGTGGACGCTGCATTTACTTTTCTCCAGGCCAGTACGAGCCTTTTGTAAATAAATAGCTGTAAAGTAACTAGCTGAGTTTCTGGCGACCTATTCCTCTAGATTAAAACTCATTATAAATCAGTTTTACGGTAAGTTCAATTAAATTTCATCTTTGTCCTCCCTCCATTATTTCTGTTTACGTATCGAGCCTCTCTCAAGGCCGGGCTCATATGTATATATATATAATATATATATATATATATATATATATATATATATATATATATATATATATATATATATATATATATATATATATATATATATATATATATATTATATATATATATATATATATAATATATATATATATATATATATATATATATATATATATATATATATATATATATATACTATATATATATATATATATATATATATATATATATATATATATGCATACATGATTATTGTTACCAGCTACAATATACGAGAAACATAATTAGAAAAAATTCTCGGATTCCTCAACGTCTGATTCGTAAAGCTGAAAATTTTGTTCCCAGGGAGGATCGTTATGGTTATTCCACTAAGCAGAATAATAGAGTTTAGGCCAGGGGTAAGAGGAGGCAAGTTTAAAGCCCCATTAATAGAAAAAAATAAAACTCAAATGCGTCATTATTACGAATGTTTTGCTAGACTCTTTAGGTCAGTCCAAAGGGTTTACTATTGCATAAGACTTGAAAATGGTCTTCGGTAAAGTTAAAAGTGTACCTTAGTTTTACCAGACCACTGAGCTGATTAACAGCTCTCCTAGGGCTGGCCCGTAGGATTAGATATTTTTACGTGGCTAGGAACCAATTGATCACCTAGCAACGGGACCTACAGCTTATTGTGGGATCCGAACCACATTATATCGAGAAATGAATTTCTATCACCAAAAATAAATTTCTCTGATTCCGCTTTAAAGATGGCATATAGCCTAGTGAGAGGAGAACAAAAATATCACATCAAAAATACAGAGGAGATATCAATAAAGCTCTGAGACTGAAGTGCTTAATCTTTTGGAAAATGAAGCGAAAATAATCAGCTTTCTATTAATTATGGAAGATAATAGAATGCAAGTGGGACAATTGATGTAAAAAGAATTAGGAGAAAAATTTACGTAAAAGAGCGAAATATTACAATGACATTCCGACGTTCAGTTTAGATTATTCAGAAAGTTAAGTTAGCTCGGTTAAACTCCTAACCTAAACTGATTCAGAAGAAAATAGAAGTTAAAAATGTATTCAGGAGAAAAGAGAAGTTAAAAATGTCAAAAGAAATTTAATTCAGGTAAAATGATTAACAGTTCTATCTGCTGTATAGAAGCTTAAGATCCGTATTTCAGAGAAAACTGGAATCAGGAAAATTACTAGCGTCAATAAATACCCGCTGTAACAAATGTAAATTTCAGCAAATCACAACTAGAGAAGAGAAGCACAAAAGAGTGGAAACTATTAGTCTTATCTTGTTCGTCCATTAACATTAAGAGCGCCAAATGAAAGCACCAAAGAGAGAGAGAGAGAGAGAGAGAGAGAGAGAGAGAGAGAGAGACTCTCGATCGGGGGTGAAAATCTAAAAATGAACTGCTCAAATGAATGTACGTAATTAGAAAAGGGTGTGAATGCTTTGACACGCTGTGGAAATTAGATGGCGGAACCGATGTAGAAATGAATGATTTCACGATAGTTCTGGATATTGTTTCTAAGCCTAGAGGAGACGTGATTCAATTGCAGGAGTAGTTCTATTACTATTATGTCAGAAGAAACTAGATATTACGTCTAAAATTGATTGTTATGAAGAATTCTATGGACAGGTGTTTAAGCTACGAGATCTCATTAATTCTGACTGGGTCAAGATTACCGTAAAAATAAAATATGCCTTAATTAATTCAAATAACGTATTTGAATTTTTGAGATCTTGAATAATCATTTTTACCTTTTCAATATAATTCCATTTCGGCTGTTGACAACTTAAGCTCTTGGTTCCTCCCCGTAAGCCCCTAACCCCCCAGACAGCCACCCTCAGCCCCACCACAGCATCAGCAACAAATAAATCGTAGCAAAATATCTTTAGATATTATAGGAGAGATTATATATATATATATATATATATATATATATATATATATATATATATATATATTTATATTTATATGAGGGGGGGGGGGGTCAATCACAGTCATCCTATTCGACTGGGTCGTTTTTATAGTGTGGGGTTCCTGGTTGCATATTTCCCAAGTCTGGAAGAATTTAGGGATGGGAAAAATTAGGACCAGTCAGAGCGCGTGGAGCTGATCCATGACGTCACAAGCCACGCCTTTTATCTCCCTCCTCACTCCTACGTATATCCATTACTGCCGAAGAAATACTTTCTTCTCAATTTCACAGTTTACGGCTTGTATAGCATATACATTTTAGTCAGATATATCTAAACACTAATGGCAAAACACTAATTTAACAACAATATATTCTTCAAATGAGATACACCGTGAAATATATTATGCGTTATTGGCTTCTCCCTCTTGATAAATAATATTTTCACATCAAGAATTTCTAAATTAAAGTACAAAGAATGCTCTTTCAAATTATATATAGTAACATTACAATTACGATTACTTTCAAACCCACAAGCGCGCACAGAAAAAATTATCTACCCACAAAAATGTGCAATTACTTCATCAGTCAACCTACATACATTCACGTTTCGTAGCGTATCTGTCTAAGGGATGATGATAGAAAGAAACTGAAAAATGGATTAGAAAGCTTATAAAAATTACTATATAATGCATAAATAAAATTGATAGCTGTTCTCAGAAATTTTCGAGGAATTCTAGGTCAAAGACGGACCAAAATTTTTAAATTTTATGTAAATATTTACCACATTTTTCTTACATAATTTTTCATCCTATTACGTTTTGCCATATACCATGTAAAAGTAAAAAGAATGCCCTTTCAATTGGTATATGACACATAACAATTACAATTATTTTCAAATCCATAATCGCGCACAGAAAATATTATCTACGCACGAAAAAATTATAAAAAATTAAGCGTTCCCGGGAGATCTGAAATCTAGCCCCGCCCCTTGTGAAACGTCATCAGATACATCCAGCCAGACTGACGAATAACTTTTTGTACTTTTTTTCGAAAACATTATAATACTTTTCATACATTGTGTACAAACAAATAAAAAGCGATAATATAATTCAGTATTGAATATGTTTAGCAAGCCCTTACGTGATTTTTGCTTAAAAATCATTGTACAAAGAAAACATTGATTATTTAATTTATTTAATATCTTTAGCAAACCTTTCGTACTTGTCATTTATTGTGTGCTATCAAAATGAGTATTTCATTAGTATGTAATACTTTTAGCAAGTATAGGAGTACAGAATACTACCTATTTACGGAGTTACAGTAGACTTTTTACTAAGCTGAACTAGAGCAGAATTGATGCATAAATTTATTAGAATTGCGATATGCTTTAAAGTAATTATGGATGACACTTTTTTTCCAACTCTTTTAACAGAAAATTTTATGCAAACATTCAACATGTAATAATTAAAGCCAGGAGTATACTATTATTTTTTCATACAAGCTCACACTCAATGGCCAAATGTATGCCTTAAATTAAGTGCATAGATTTTTTTTTACATATCGATTTGTAGCATTATGCCAAGCACTGGGGCAACTAAGGCAAGTCAGCGCTGAAACGGAAATTGACAGTAAAAGGTTTGAAAGGTGTTAAGGAGGAAAACCTCAAAGCAGTTGCACTATGAAGCAATTGTTAGGAGAGGGTGGACAACAAGATGGAAGAAAGCGAATATGAACGGAGGTAACAGTAAAATGAATGAAAGTAGTTGCAGCTAGGCGCCGATGGGACGCTGCAAAGAACCTTAAATAATGCCTACATTGCACCGAATGAGGTGTACTGACGGTACTATCCCCCAACGGGATGCATAAATTTGTCATCAAAACTGTATCCTCCACATTTCTTTTAAGCATAAGGCAGTTATTATTTTAGTTCTGTACAAAATACCTTTTTATATCCTGAAACAACAGGCAGTAGCGCCTGAAAAACGTTCCATGCTCCATGCTTTTAAAATCGTCACTTTCAAAGTCCAAGATTCTTGATGGGAGTCGAAGTGCCGCGAAGTTCTTAGCCTTCTGGCTGTAGTCTGTAGTGCTAATTACAAGTCATATACCATCATTTTTACCATACCGTCAATTTTACCATCTTGTATATTGTTTGATTCATCCCATTTGTTATTGCAAATCTTTCTAAATGTAATTAAACACGCATTTTTAAGTAAATAATTTAGCAACTCGCGATAAAAATATTATTTATGCACTAAATATCGACTTTGCAAACAGGAATTAAGAAGCACTGAGCACTACTACCACGAGGGAGAAGCCAATAACGCTCAATATATTTCAGTGTATCTCATTTGAAGAATATATTGTTTGTTCAATTAGTCTTATATGATATTCAGATATATCTGACTAGGTCATACAAGCCGTAAATTGTGAAATAGGGAAGTTTTTCCTCGGCATTGTGGCTGGCAGTAATGGCTATGAGACCGAGTGTAGCTAAAAGGCGTGGCTTGTGACGTCATGGATCGGCTCTACGCGCTTTGATTGGTCTAATTTTCCCCATCCCTAAACTCTTCCAGACTTGGGAAATATGCTTCCGGGTTGCATCCTAGCTCCTTAGGAGTCCATCATTTTTCTTACTATGTACGCTGTTTTTAGTAGCACATTCTTCTGCATGAGTCCTGGAGCTACTTCAGCATCTAGTTTTTCAAGGTTCCTTTTCAGGGATCTTGGGATCGTGCCTAGTGTTCCTATGATTATGGGTACAATTTCCACTGGCATATCACATATCCTTCTTATTTCTATTATCAGATCTGATACTTATCAATTTTGTCTCTTTCTTTATCATCTACCCTGGTGTCCCATCGTATTGCGACATCAATGAGTGATACTTTCTTGATTTTGTCAGTCAACGTCACATCTGGTCTACTGCACGCATCACCCTATCTGTTCTGATACCATAGTCCCAAAGGATCTTTGCCTGATCGTTTTCTATCACTCCCTCAGGTTGGAGTTTGTACCACTTATTACTACAAGCTAGCTGGTGTGTCTTGCACAGGCTCCATTGGAGGACTTTTGCAACTGAATCATGCCTCTTTTTGTGGTTTATGGTCTCGTTTGTCATATTGCACTTCCAGCATATGAGTGAGTTTTCATTCCCATCTATCGTTCTTTGAACATATCTGGTTCTCAGGGCCTATCTTGTGCTGCTGTTTGCATTCCTTCTGTTATCTTCTTGAATTCTCCCCTCCATAACCATTGTCATGATTCATCACTGGCCAGTGCATTGGTTTATTGTGCAATTCCTCCGTTTTGTCTGTCATTCACCTGTCTGTATATTTCTCGGTCTTCATCTACTGTTATCAGTCCTTCTCATGCACTCCTCAGCACTCGTCTTCACTTGTTTTCAGATATAGCCCCAGTGTTCTGCTCTCGATGTTGACGCAGTCCGCTATGCTTAGTAGTCCTCTCCCTCTCTCTCTTCGTGTTATGTATAGTCTCTCTGTATTTGCTTTTGGGTGTAGTGCTCGGTGTACCGTCATGTGTTTCCTAGTTTTCTGGTCTATGCTGCGGAGTTCAGCCTTAATCCACTCCAGTACTCCTGCGCTGTATCTGATTACTGGTACTGCCTATGTGTTTATGGCTTTCATAATATTTTCGGCGTTGAGTTTTGACTTAAGTATCGCCTTAAGTCTGCATATCTTTTCTGATTATGTCCTTTATCTCTTAATATTTTAAATCCTCTCCTTTTATTCCCAGGTATTTATACCCTGTCTCATCTATGTATTTGATGCTACTCCCATCTAGTAGCTTTATCCCTTCCGTTGCCTCCTTTCTTGAGTTGGTACCCAGCACCCATCTTCTGCAGTACTTTTGTCATGGGAATCAGGCTACTATGAAGAGTAGTGGGACAGTGAGTCGCTTTGAAAAATCCTTCTCCTGATGTTAACATCTGCTAATCTTATCCCAGAGCTTGTAAGTATTGTATTCCAGTTGTGTATTGTATTTTTTAGGAAGCTGATGGTGTTTCCCTCTGCCCAATATATTTTCAGGCATTCTATTAACCAAGTGCGTGGTATCACGAAGGCTTTCTTGAAGTCAATCCATGCTTGGTTTTCCTTCTCTTACAGTTCTTCATTACCATTTTGTTTATCAGGAGCTGGTCTTTTGTGCCTCTACACTTCCTCCTGCCGCCTTTGTTGGTGGGGAATGGTGTTTGTATCCTCTAGGTAGTTGTATAGCCTTTCACTGATGATGCCTGCTAGTAACTTTCACACTACTGATACGTAGGTGATAGGCCTGTAGTTACTTGCTATATTTCTCTTGTTCTTGTCTTTCTGTACCCAGTTGGGCGCATGGTGCTTCATGATATAATGCTGGAGTTGCTCTGCTATTCGTGGATGGAGGGCCTTGAAGTTTTTGAGCCAGTATCCATGGACTTCATCGGGGCCTAGGGCTTTCTAATTGGGCATTTTCTTTAGTTGGTGTCTGATTGTGTCTGTCGTGATCTCGGTAATCTTTGTTTTATTCTCCCCATTTCTTGACTTGACTTCCTAGAGCCATGTTGCATGTTCGTGGTTTGATACAGGATTGCTCCATGTGTTTTCTCAAAGTCTCTTACTTGGTTCGGCTTCATGAATTTCCTGGCTGTTGTCTTCCCCTCTTAGTTGGCTGTATAGTCTTTTTTGGTTGGTTCCGAATAGTTTGATCTATTGGTATCCTTTATTCCTGTTCATGTACCGTTGGATCTTATGTGTGTTGGCATAAGGCCTTTATATCTTCTATTGTGTTGTTCAGTCACTGCTCCTGTACTTTGTATTTTTCGTTCAGATCCTCCCTTGTTTGATCGCTTCTTAGCCTCTATTCTACCATCTCTTTCAGTTTACTTAAGTCAGATCTCATCACCATGATTTGTTTTTCCAGACGCCTTTTCCAAAGCGGTTGCTGTATTGGTTTCTGCTGGGTTGGTTATGATGGTTATGATGGTCTGTGTCCCAGTGAGTTCTGCTTCTAGTCTTGCTCTTGCATATGCCAGGTTATTTGTTTCTGTGATACTGGTGGTGTGTATTAGTCTCATTATTTATCCGTTGTCTGTTCTTTTTATTATTATTATTATATTAGATGAAACCTATTCACATGGAACAAGCCCAAGGGGCCATTAAATTGACATTCAAGCTTCCAAAGAATATTGGTTTCAGCCTCCCATCCCAGACCCAACAGTGCAGCAGTATCTGATCATGAAACAGAGCCGGTGATTTTTCATCGCCCTTGGGGAGGTGCGAACTTGCGACATCTAAGCGGCATGCCAAGACGCCAGCGACCATAGTCGTCCTTTTTTTTTTTTTTAACATAATTTCCTCCCTGAAAATCGTTACAAGGTTCTAAAGTAATGGAGAATTAATGCGCCACTGTAATTCTGAAAAATTAGAATAATCACAGGTTCTTTCATTTGAATAAATTTCATATTGTAGCCTCGTAACATAATGGTTATGAAAACTTGACATATTTCTTTCATGAACTTATAAAAAAGTAGAAATATCCTTCCTTAATGATGCCCGAGCATACAAAAACGGATTAATTTCTTGTGTGAGGAAACCGGCACCGATTAAACTTTTGAAAATCCGCAAAAGATTTCGAGCGCGGGTTCTCAAATTTGCAAAATGCTAACAAGACCTGAAGAATCTGATTGGAGCCAAGCACGAGATCAGAGATAAAAGGATCTGCGTCGACGCTTGCCCTTTCTCACCTGAGTCACGTGGAACCCAAATTCAAAAACCAGCATTAAACAGCCACGTGATAGCATCATAGCAGTCGACGAACCACGTGATAGCAGTCGACACACCAACAATAATAACTGATAATAATTCGTGAAAGGAAAATAATGATCGCAAGGGAATTTCTTTCTATGCTTAAAAAAAACATTTTTTTTTAACGTCCAGAATTGCTTTGTACTTATCGTGTGAACCATTACTTAATCCAAAACGCCCCTCAAATACTCATGCAAAACGCTATTTAATTCGATCGCTAAAGCAAAGATATTTCAAATGCTCTCATTGCAAACGGAATGTTTCTTTTTTTTATTTAAATGAACGGATAATTTACGTCAGCTGACCATGGCGTGAATGCCTGTACTTCGTCGCTTTCATTTAAGACCATAAGCCACGACTGCCCTTTCCTGGATCATCGCCACCTATCCAAGCAAAACCCCCCCAAAAAATAAGAAAAGTAAAAAGAATGAGTAGCTTAACCACGGAAGAAGCTACAGAAAAAATACAAGCGTCAGAAAACACCGAGGCAGAAAGAGAATTCCAAGGCTTGACAACAAAAAGAGAGTTCACCGATCTCCAGACTCAATGTGGTAAGAGGTGTCCTGGCGGACGTCAAAGGGTTGCCTGAGAGGAGTTGGTGGGGGAGGGGGGGAGGAGGAGGAAGAACTCTACAATGACAGAATTATATCTGCATACGATTCTTGTATGTTTCGTGCGCGTGACTTGGGCAACCTGCATGAGATTCGTCACAGCCCGTTAGTGTATCGGGTAATCTCATGAGCTTAACCTTTTGGGGGAAGTTCACCACCTCTCATAGGGGTGATTATTGGGTCCCTTCCTGAATCGCCTCCTCAAAATATCAGCAGTATCAACATCTACAGCCAGTACAGTTGTTTGCTTGGTTTCTATCTTGTCGCTGAATTAAATATTAAAGAAATGAAAGTAAACCCTACTGATTGTTACTCTTGGTGGTGGACCCAATTTCTTTAATTTGATGACTGACACAATTATTGGCGAACGGAAAAAAAAATATGGTAATGATTATACTTATCAGTATTAAAATATTCCTGGATTAAATTTTAAGTTTGATGTCCACTTTAGTATATAACAGTATATTTGATAAAAGAGATTAAGCAGTAGAGTACAGCCTTTTTGATGATAAATAGGGTGTGTGATTTTGTCCAGACGACTCAAAATTTAATAAAACAAACGAAGAATTCAGTTTTACGGAATTATAGTTCCTGTTTATACTTATAAAAAATACACTTTCAATGAATCACGCCTTCTTATGATCAGTGGCTGTCAACGAAAGATCGGACTAATATGAAGAACCTCAAAAAAAGAAGAAAAAAAAAAAGCACTCAATTAACGCAACGAAGCTAGTTTTACCAATCACTACTATAACTTCTATGCTAAGGTTAACTATAGCAGGCTAAAGTATGGATTTACATAAACGAATCACACAAACGGGTTTAAACACAAAAGTTCAGTTACGTATGTACATGTATTCGTAATTTTCTATACACACAGATATCATGAAATTCAAGAGAGAACAACTAATGAACAAAAACCTAGTTTCAGACTGAGAAACATTACAGGAAAATGAAGAGGAATGACACTCTTGGTAATCTCGACGTCGGGAAAGAGAGAAGTCCTAACAATATTTTACCTCTGAAGAACCAAACTTTTCCTGAAAGAGACCACTCACTCCTTCACTCGGCTTTGTACGAATTTTTTCTCAAGCTTCACGTTGCCATTCAAAATAAACTCTCTCTCTCTCTCTCTCTCTCTCTCTCTCTCTCTCTCTCTCTCTCTCTCTCTCTCTCTCTCTCCGTTAGACTGTATTATGGTGATTTTTAAATGGGAAAGGAAAAATTCATTCTCTACCTTTAATTATTTAATATGAGAGAAATCTCCCAAACGTTCGAGCAAATGTCAAAATTGGAAGAGTTTATTAGACTGGACCCCCTAAAGCTCTTTTCAAGTCCTTGAAGGTTTTCAGTACAAATTCCTACAATCGCAAGGATCTGATCAGGGCTAACACGAAACACGGTATGAAAGAAACAGAGTCCGAACTTTCTTTCTGAGGACCGCTATTTTCATTTAACATTACACAAGAACTTGATCAGAACTGAATGATTAAAAAAACAAAACAAAACAAAACTAAAATGCTCATGACGAGTGAATGATTGTTGCAAACGAACAATTCTTTCTTGTCAGAAAAAGCTGTAACATGAGTATTGCCAAATTACTGCTTAACCAAAGAAAACTAGACGATAGACATTCAATTACAGGTCGTCTTTCCGAACATTTACTCTGGAAACCGGTAATCGTCTTCAGATTGGAATTCTCTTCCTGCCCATTTTTCTTCTCCTTCAACATGATGGATCGCCGCTCTTCTTTCTCTGTTCCCGTTTCATAAATTTAAGCCTTAGCTAGAAATGCATAAGAATGCAAGTCAAAAATAATAACAGCAATATTAAAATACATTTAAAAGTTTGCTAGACAGTGTCAAATATACACTGAGGTGTATACGTGTATTTTCAAGTGAGTGACATATTCGTTACCTATTCATTGGGGCGGATATTGAATTGACTTCAGAAATATTTGTTGAAAATGCGTATACCATATCTAACGTAGGTTCTTGCTTGTTTCCCCTATCACTCATTTACTGCATAACGCGGGGTTCCGATGAAAAAAGCTAAGAGGAGGAAAACGAGAATGAAATTAAATGGATAGAATAAGCTCAACTGCAACTCGCTAGAAAATTTGTACATTACTATCTCGGAATAACCAGTCAGCAGGAGTGTCGCCGTTAATGACAATTGCAGACTTGGAGACCAAAAAAAAGCACTTTGTAATGATGATTAAAAATAAAACAATATGCGCACAGGGAGTACTGCATTAGAAGATTCTATTAAAGAAGATTATTTCTTGTTTGGTGTATGATATTAAATTTCATCAATGTTAGGTCTAATGACCTGGCACTAGAACCTATAGGTTATTCAGTACCATAAGAAGGTGTATGATAATGAAATATCTGCTTGATGTCTGAATGCTCCCAAATTAACCTGAACCGTTATTGACCTATAAATGGAAATCACATGAAATTTCTTAATACATTTATGGCACTGCAAGTATTATTATGGCAGTGAATAAAAAATGGAAAACGCTGAAGGACATCGATAAATAATTATCGTGATACGTGTTCCTATAAGAACGGTGTAGTCTATCTTTACTTCAAGAAATAAACGGTAAACAAATAAATGGAAAATAGCAAATGCTTAAGACCGTTAATCGCTTAATACTCGTAACTGTTACACATCTTCAGATCACTGAAACCTGCAGCTACCCATGAATATTAATGACAGCAGGACTAGAATTGGAACGAGACTCTTGTGAGAGTCGATTTCATTGGCTTAATCCAGGGAGGATTTACGCGATTTCACCGAGCCAGAGAAAATGACTTTATCATTGCGAGAGAATGTATTTGAAATGTTAGAAAGGACACAAAGCTTATCGGATCTGCTGGAGTTTTATCCAGAGTCCTTGCTCGTAATTTGTATGACGGTTGCAGATCAAAGTTTTATGAGTTATATAACTCTGTCATTGGTGTTGTATCCTGTTTACCATTCACAGAAAACACTGAGCAGTAAAATACTGTTAACTCTATGAACTAATATCGTTATTATATATACATAATTAACAAGCTTATGCTTATACATTATTCATCCGGTGCAACTGCAGAAACCAAAAATTATCACATATTCATATTCTGAGCTGGTTTAACTACCACACATCCAGTTACAGAAACCAGCCAAACGACAATGCTCCACCAAAATATCTCTCCATAAAGTCTTCTATTGTTGGGGATTCATTATGCTATTAACATGGGTCTCTAAAACGGTCGAGATTATTATGTGATATTTTCAACGTTACCTCAAGAGTAAACAAGATCATCGGGAAACCGCAAACCTCCGCCGCTAAAACTGAACTATCCACTTTTTCCCAAAAAGGGCCATTTTATAGCTAAGGATCACTCCCATTTACCAACTTTTGGTATATATATATATATATATATATATATATATATATATATATATATATATATATGTGTGTGTGTGTGTGTGTCTGTGTGTGTGTGTGTGTGTGTGTATCTGTGTGTGTGTGTGTGTGTATCTGTGTGTGTGTGTGTGTAAACAATCCACTCAACTTTCTGCTTAACCCTCTTAAGAAACAAAGAAGCAAACAAACCATCCATTTAAAAACATATCCTCCTTGTCGTAGGGCAGCACATTCCGTGTACCTTAAGTGGTACACTGTAGATGGTACTAGAGTTGCAAAGTAACGCACCTTTGGTCCCCAAATGTATTGCTTTCTTCCCTTTATATTTTCTTCCCATCTTGTGATCTCTTCCCACCCTGCAGCCCACCCTCCTCAAATCTACCTTCTTTCAATTTACTTGGTAAACGTGAGAACAAATCCTTTGAGCGATCCATTGAAAAGTATAGCGACGTGACTTAATAGGCCTTGTTGAACTGAAAATCGTATTTGTATAGCCGAGTTACGATGATTAACTACGTGTCATTTCAAACCGATAAACGTAAATCTGCACTCCATCGACACAGCTTCGAATCAAATGGAACATAATACAAAACTCATAATAATGATACGAGATTTGCTTTGTGACACTGGAATAATATGAGACAAACAGAATTCATAAGTTCATAAAACTTATTTTTTTTCAGAATTGTAACAATGTCCAGTACGATAGATGATTCATATGGTTCCTAGTTATTCTTAATGTCAAGCTAATTACCTTCACATTCATCTAAAATCATTCCTTCAGATCCAACTCAAGTTTACATTGACCGAGATGACAACAATAATAATGAAAAAATTAAAGATGGCTCAAAATTAAGTCGCGAAAGGTGCCATAAAGAAATCAATTTTCATGGCATTCAGTTTCATTCCAAAAAATGTTTTCTTCCTGAGGTGACCTTTGGCAAAATTAGAGTTATCGTTCTGTGCCCGACGAATTTCAAGGCTGAAGGAATTTTCTAAACCCCTCTTGGGTTCATCAACAAACTGCCAAAGAGTACTTCAACATCTTTGCATAATCAACCGAGCTTAAGATTCTTCCGTCTTGCGAAATGAACCAAAGAACAGAAGCGAGACGATGAAAGAGTATTTGGTGCGGATTAAGAACATTCTTATATAAGTGGCGGATGGGGAGGCAAAAAGGGGCGCTCTCTTTTAGCGAAGAGAATGAATTCGTTGAATTCTAAAGGGATCGCTTTTCTGCCCCATGCGGCCGTTAATGCAACGATAATCTCCGCGGGGGTTACCATACGTTCTATGGCGGCGATATCTGGTGATGAGATTTCAACAAAATAAAGAACCAAACGCGAGAAATTAAATAAATACTAAAGTCATCGGGAGAACTTGACACTGGGTATAGTGTTATCGAAATCCTACACTTACAATAGATATTTTTTTCTGCGAGAGGATTACAGAAGCTTATACGAAGCTCTTCGAGGATATTTGTTAATGGGACGTTAATAACATCAAGAATCAAAGGCCGGGAATCAGAAGTGCAAAGATCTTTAGGCAAACATGACATGAGAGATAGAACAGGAGTACAGACAGTGTTAATGAAATCCTACACTTGCAACGGGGAAGTTTTTTACGAGAAGATTTGAGTAACTTATGAGGGAGAGGAATAAGTAAGTTGAAGGGAACAAGAGTCCTTGAGGCTGGGGTAATGACAGATATGCCGCCTGATATGAATACTGGTGCTCTTGTTGGGCTGACGAGGGCGACTCCTCTGAATTTACGAATAGTTCCACAAAGCGAGAGTGCGACATCCTCACTGGTGCTTCGGATGGTTAGCGCACACGGCTGAGTATCTATAGTGTGAAAATTATAATAGAAGAAGAAGAAGAAGAAGTTGAAGAAGAAGAAGAAGAAGAAATCTATCAAAACAGCAGTTCTTCACTAGTTGAAAATGACAATAAGTATTAATTTGTATCAGAATAATTATCACTCTACAATAACTTCGCTTCCTTTTCATTACGTAGAGATATATCATGTGATTCCCTAAAACATGAAAGCAAATACAGGAAGAAAATTTCAGGAGCTAAATAACAGAATGAATATCACTGTAGGATGTTCATATAGGATCGTAATGTATCATAATGACAATGTTTTCATGCATCGTGATAGTTTAAATCATACAGGTAAAACATTCAGATTTATTATATCACAAAAGGTGTGACAGCCTGTTTTTATCTTTATTACCATCACAAGTCGCCATAAATATCTGAATAAGGAAGACTGATCAATACATATTAAATAACGGTAAATAACACCATTCAATAACAATTAGTGCTTTAAGGAATTTTGATAGCATTCCGCAGATTTGATGCAAGCTTTTTTCTCAGTAGTGACTGAAGAGCTCTGAAAATCTATGGCAAACTTTCATATTACTGAAGCTGCTACTCCTCTGGATAAGTAACTACAATTATTTCGTCAATATGCATTGTTTATAATATTCCGCAGACAGATAGACATAAAGAACAGCGGGTTGCTAATCGTAGTAATGCAGAATTAAGCGTTCATCTCTCTCTCTCTCTCTCTCTCTCTCTCTCTCTCTCTTCTCTCTCCTTCTCTTCTCTCTCTCTCTAAAAAAAAGATACTAGTTTGACAAAAAAAAAAGGGGCAAAAAATTATGGAGGGCAAAAACCTCAGTTCCTGGACAAAGATAAATACGTTAGGGGTAATGAAAGGGGAGCAAAGCTGCGCCTATTACTTATTCTGACCAACTACCGTCCGGTCAACAGAAATTAGATGTTAACTGAAATAATTTCTAAATGATGAAAGTCTGTTATTACTGGCATGTGCATTACTGCCATAGAGAAGTTTATGGCTGTCAGTATTTACTTCCCAATTCTGTTCCAACAATAGTTTACCTAAATATAAAAGCGACTGATTTGAACAATAAGTCTTTATTTGTAAATGAAGTTCGATTGAGTCTGAGATCCTATTAGAAATAAGGACTTCTGTATTGGAAATGTAAACAAATAATGTGAAATAAATTATTTATCTATTGCAACAATACACAGGAAATACATGCAAACGTCGTATGAGACTTCGAATGGCAAATACTCAGGTTCATTCGCGTCTTAGGACGATTTGCCCAAACAATAACTGATAAGGTTTTTTATTAGTCAACAATGGAAGTTTCCCTCTGACCTTCATAGTTTCAACACCTGTTGTAAGCATTGGACTGTTTTCGCCTGGTTATTGGATTTATTCTTTTTCGTATTAATATCGCTCAAAATTTATTACATAACTCATTGACAGTTATAGGAAAATATAATTCCAGGTGTGCTGCAGTGGCATAGAAAAGCTATCATTTGGAAGCGATAAAAAAAAAAAACCAAAGAAAATGAATGATGAATGCATTAGCCAAGTCGAAAATAAAATAATAATATTGGTAACTACAAAGAAGGCATTAAAACGAACCAGATGAAAACGGACTTATGCTCCTCCACCACAGAGAGATGACAGATCTATCGTCATTGCACCAAGTGGGGAGAGAAGAGAAAAGATTAGGAATAAAGGAAAAAAAGAAGAGCTTGCATAAATAGGATTCAAATCCTCCGAAAGAGGATCTAAACCTTCGCCAATCCAATCAGCAGCTGCCAGAAACCTTTTGAGGTTTATGAGATTATCCTCGGCGGCGAAAAAGGACTAATACACACCGCCTCATCCTTCGTCAAAGAGGATGAAGAATTATCATCATTTTGCACATCTCTCTCTCTCTCTCTCTCTCTCTCTCTCTCTCTCTCTCTCTCACTTCATCCTCTCTAGCGTTTATCGTTCTTAGCTTACAGTCCTAGGAACTCCTGTTATTTCAGATATGCCAGAGAACAGACAATAAACAGATTTGAACAGACAGGCTTCCTCTGTCTATTCGGCTGTCAACATGTCTGTCTCTTTACACAGTAAATAGATGATCCAGACTACCATTCAAGATGCATGAATTCAATTGAACATAAGGGAAAATTATGTAAACGTAAGTCTGTTTGTCTACCTCTGTATGTGCGTACGAGTGTGTGTACTTGTGTACTGTAAATAGATGATCCAGAATATCATCCAAAATATACATGCAATCAATACTGAAATAAGTGTAAAAAAAAATACTTGTAAATCTTGCTCAACCCCTCTCTCTCTCTCTCTCTCTCTCTCTCTCTCTCTCTCTCTCTCTCTCTCTCTCTCTCTCTCTCTCTCTCTGCACTGCGAACAAACATACAAACAAGACAAGCCACATTCAACACGTTCCCGTATTCAATACTCAAACAAGCGGGAAAAAACATTAAACTGTAAGGTTGAAATATAAAAAAATATTCACCTTAACTTTAATGAAGTCGTGACACGTGTTCAATTAAAAATACTCCATCCATTCTCAATAGAAACCCGTCTTTTTTTAGGTCTTGCGTGTGTGTGTGTGTGTGTGTGTGGCGGGGGGAACTTGCAGTTGGTATAATATATGAAGTACATTCAAGATATCAATGGTATGTGGCGACTGTTTAAAAAAAAAAAGGAAAATCTTTTTAATAGAAGCTTGCAAACGTAAATTCCTCTCTCTCTCTCTCTCTCTCTCTCTCTCTCTCTCTCTCTCTCTCTCTCTCTCTCTCTCTCTCTCTCTCTCTCTCTCTCTCTTTATTTTGCTTGTTCGTAGTTTCCTGCATTTAACACTATGATCTTAGGGTAAGGAACTGGGAGTGGAGATTTGAACAAACGAAAGGAAAATATTCCATAATACTGAAACAGCTCTGCAATCAATAAAAAGGAGTAGATTTGGATTACTCGGGAAATTTGGAAGGAATAAGTTTCTTTTTAATACACTTCGCTTTTCGTCGTAAAGCCATCTTCACTATCAATACATTTTACCGTTCTTTATTTCACTGTTCTGGATTTACCTCAGTTATTCTTTAGCTGTTCCAAATTAACTGTGTCCCTTCAGTCGTATTTAATGTGCTTGAACATAGGAACGCATAAAAATCAGCGAATAGCATCGTGAATAAAAGTATATGACCATAAAACACTATTATTTTAATAAAAAAAATATATATACACATATATATTATATATACTAACTATACCGCCTCAAAATATTTCATTTAAAATGAACGAAGCGGAAAGTAATTCTAAAATATAAAAAAGAAAATTATATAAAATATATAGTCAATGTTCCTGGTCATAATGAATCAAAATTCTCGTAAAAACGGAATAGGAAAGTTTCCCACCTAAATAATCTTACGTAGAGCCCCAGGAAATAAAAAACATTAACGTTACACTCAGAACTATGAAAAATAATGTTCAAATGGCAAGAAAAAGCAATTTTCGTAAAAACTGGACGAGGGAAATGAAACGCGGGCAACGCAGTCGAAGGGATGACAAACATGACATATTACCTGTGAAGTGACCAGCTGAAAAAGGCTGGTTTTATGGGCGACTCATTTCCATGCAAATGGAAGAATGTGGAGGAGTTTTGCTCTTACGCGACAGCTCCCTTTTTTACTTTTTCTTTTTTTTTTCCAGGTCATATCATATTGCAATGATAAGAATTCGCCTTTCATTCTTTATTTTTGTAGTTTTTGGTATAAGTAAACTCAATGAGAGTTTTTAGAGTCCTCTCGCCCAGTATATTCTCAGTTTTTAGAATGCTCTTGTTCATTTCGTAATAACTGCATTTTTGTTATTCAGCCACCTACTTCAAAAGTAGGAAATTTCTTTCATTATTCCTTTCATCTCGTATATTGAACAAATTCCACTGTCGTTCGGACACTGTTATTTATATACCTCTTTTTCTATTCTTAGCCATTACCAAATTGCAAGAATATGCTCTAAAACGTTAAGATCTTCTCGTCCTACTTATTCTTCATCTCTTCCCTTTAAAATATTCTTAATTCTTCTTGGTCATTACATTTTTCATTACCATAATATAATTTATTGTTTAATTGGTCTTACTTTTATTTTCAACGACATCAACGAGAAGCTTCATAGAATTTTTCGATCAGTCACATTCTGTGTATTCTTAGTTTCCGATCGGACGACGTTATTAATTAATTAATTAACTACCTAGCAATGTATTTCTTTTTTTTATTATTATTATTCTGGGACATATTACATTTCAAGAATAAGGCTAGTATTAAAGTTCTCTCAATTTCTAACCATTCGATGATGAGAGAGAGAGAGAGAGAGAGAGAGAGAGAGAGAGAGAGAGAGAGAGAGAGAGAGAGAGAGAGAGAGAGAAATTATATCGAAACAAGAACGGAATCGTCATACATTTATTATATCTTCTATATCTCCCTGTTGCCTTTTCATCGTATAATATTTTTATATCGTAAACAATTTAGGGTTCTCTGAAATATTCAGTTTACACCTCATTTCCGATGGCACTGAAATAGAAGACGCCGTGAAGGAAGTATCAATTTCCAAATGAGATGTAGTTAACTACAAATGATGTCCAAACCCAGGCAACTTCTAGGTGATAGTGCGACGACAATTTCTACAATAACATCAATCTAATACTCCGGGGTCATTGTAATCATTAATGATAGTTTTAACAGGAAAGCCATGTCCAATTTACGTAAAATACTTTAGATCCATTACCATTAATCAAAAGTTTGAAATATATGTGGTGGAAGCATAAGAAGACTACGGCAAGAAAACCTCGAAAACCAATAGGTATGAATTACAAAAATCCTTCTAAAGAAAATGAAAGCTAAAATGGGTTTGCTGGTAGGTATACAGTAGGTTAAGCCGGCCCTATGTCAGCATGGAAATAAAGTGAATGAAAGGCCTGGTGTAGACCCCTGGATTCTGAACATCCAGTTGAGGCGTTAAAATTAAGGTAGCGCCTCAACTTTTCTATATATATATATATATATATATATATATATATGATATATATATATATATAAATAGAATGAGCAATAACCACATGCTAACTAAGATTCTAAGTTCATAACAAGCAGCATTAAAACCTAAATGATGCTAAAAAAAATATCTAAGCCTCTCCCCGACGACAACAACCACAATAGCCAAAACAAATTCGCTTGCAAGTAAACAACACGTAGGTGGTGTATGATTCACCCCTTGCTGTCGGTGGGCAGAAAAGAGTATCGGTATCTGTCCTTTATCTCTATACAAGAATGCTAGAAAGCATATCCTCTTAGAAGGGCTTCTTCGGTAGCAGCTGATGTCCACCAAAAAAGGGCAACTGAGATTTGTTGTACCACAGTTTTGTACATGATGCAGCTTGGATTTTCTTTAATGCTTTCGTCAACATCAGAATAAACATACTTTTTATTAACCTCCTTTTATGGTTGGAGGCAAAAGCTTCTGTTGAACTCAATCGCTTTTCTTACGAACCCAGAGCGGGCGGAGGGAAGCTAGAAATGCTCAACTATTTTTCAGGTTTACCAAACTCGCGTTATGAACGAAAAAATTTTGGAATGTTTTCGCTTCTTTACTGCACATGAACGAACTAAACTTTATACCGATTATCTTGATTAATAACTAGCATTTCTATAAGTAAAAATTACCATAATTTCTTCAAATAATAAGTTATCACTAAATATTAGAGGAAAAATCGATAAATGCAAAATACATTTCCTCCAGATTCAAGTATTATTCCTTTTCCTTACTATAATCTTAAATATAAATAAAATCCGAAAAAGACGAGTTAACCAAGTTTCACTTGCTTAACAGTCTGGAAAATTCTTGATAGACACCTTCGACTCTGAATGATCGTGCATTAAATGTACTGAATATTAAAAGCTTATGTGTGTAAAAGTATATATTGTAACACGTAAATATGTGTATGTATGCGAGTAAAAACAATTTATCTGCAAGGCTATATGTATAAAAAATAGGAAAGCAGTACTGCAATGACAAAGGGTCTTGGAAATAAGAAATGAAACAGCGAAGCGAACATTGCATATATTTGCAATACAACTGACTAATGGCTCATCTATCGCCATTTGTCACACAGCATCGATTTCCTGATTGTGATTGGCTAATCCCCTCATAGAAAACATATTTGCATGCGAATCTATTTCTTTCATACGATACAAGAAGACTTGAGAAGACACAACGTATACGAAGAAAATCAATAAAACGGACCAGCAAAAGCAGGAACCATGTCACTCACGACTGACGATTAAGCATGAAAGAAACTAATTGAAAGAGAGGAAATTTTTTACGAAAAAAGTCTCCCCGTGCAGACCTATCCATGGCAAGTCAGACATGACCACATTTTTTTACAAGACCACTTTTACTGGAAGATTCATTTCCATGCAAATGGAAGAATTTGGAAGTTTTTTCCTACTTGATAACTGGCGTTTTTCTTTTCTTTAATATTTCTGCTCCTGTCCATATTGTGTGGTTGGCACCAGTTTAACAAGTTCTTTTTGGAATTTCTTTCGTTCAAAGTGATTTTTCTTTCATTCAGGCCAGTCTGATCTTTTTTCACTCTGCTGTGTAACTCTCTGTCTTTCTGTATATATATATAGATATTATTATTATAATAATATAATATAATATAATTTAAAATTATTATAATATTATATAGATATATCATATATTTATTAATATAAACATAGTATATTATAGTTTATTATATATATATATATATATATATATATATATATATATATATATAATGGTATCTGTTCAAGAGAACAGTAGATTGGAAAAGATCATCAGATTACTGACCCAGTAAAGAGAATCGCTCTACCTTATGATTCCAAATTTCCCTCCTTTGCTCCCATATCAGCTCCCCTCCAGAGGAGCTTCAGCATAATACCATCAGTGCAGAAGTCGTGCAACTTCTATATTCATACCGACTTAGTATTTTGAACGGTTGCAGATCTACCTTCGGAAATTACCTCCCAATACCCATTCATTTACTGTAATACAATTCTTATTTCTAATTAGATTTTTACTAGCACTCAGTGTGGTAAATGTGATTTTCAGCTTTAATTTCTAATGATAATGATTGATACTTGAGGTCTCTATGTTATAATTAGCTTCCTACAATGGGCCTTTTTCCGTCTATTTATTAAAAGTAACCGAGTACAAATACCAATAACATCTGATCTGACAATAATAATTTTCACATGTGCGTTATTGACAGATAAAAATGCCATCAATTTATAAATGTATTAGTTCGTAAATAAACAGTGGGATGATGGCATATTTCTACTGTTTAACGTAACGAGTCGGTGAGAACTTGAAACGTATCCATATATGCCCTTTATCTCTATACAAGAATGCTAGATATCAAAATTAGCCTTTATCGGTAGCTCTGGTTAGCAGCTGATGTGATATAAAAAGTCTGACATTTACTTTACTGCTTCTTTACAAGCGTTGCCCGAAAAAAGCATTTTTACTGCATTCGTCAGCTTTACAGCTAAGACCCTTTAATCTAGTAAAATGCATTTCTGGTAAACATATACGCCTCGTTTTCTTCACCAGGCCTTTCTCACGTTCAGGCATGGGGGGAGGGGGAGGAGAGAGCGAGAACTGAACTTGCAGTCTATATATATATATATATATATATATATATATATATATATATATATATATATATATATATGTGTGTGTGTGTGTGTGTGTGTATGTGTGTGCGTGTGTAAAATTTTCTTCTATTTGTGGTCTATGATATTTAAGACAATATCAACATAAAATACATTTATAAATACATTTAAAACATTATTCTACCAGGGGATGGATTTAAAAAAAATTATACCTGAAAAGTCTAATAACACTAGACCTTGGAAACATGAATGATGAAACTCCTGAATAATTACCATAGACAGATTTAAACATCTGTAGTATTATGAATGGTACTTAATTTCTTTGCTTATTGGAGATAATATTGCTGCATGTATTATCTGCAAAATTATTGCAGATAATACAAATTCACGTATTCATTGATGCAGAGGAGGGATTGTACTAAATAAAAAAAGGTTCAGATTAATAAGAGCGATTATCTAGTATACGTCAAGGAAGGAATTTCCAATGCCATACTTAAGCCTCTATATAAAGATAAGAAGACTAAAACATATAAAAAATATTTATGTTACGAGTACATTATCCATAACAGATATCAATATAGCTATAGTTACAATTCATAAAGTGTGCACATTCCAAAAGAAGTCGGCCTGTGTTATAAATGGAAGAAAAGATAAATTACAACAACTGTGACACAGTGATACCACAGCAAATTCAGCATACTAAGTTCTGCAATAATGAGTAACACGCCCCGACATAAGAAACTTTGACGTTAAACGAAACAGTGGACTTTCAAATAACAAGAATTGTGTTAGCCAAAAAGTCTTGCATGACTAGAAACTGAGACTTGCTCGCAACTGATAATTTTTTTTATTTTTTTTTTTTGCATGTTTAGCGTTTTGTCTTATATCAAGGTCAATAATCTTGGCATTAATAATGACTTAAATCAGCAAAGTTCCTGAGTTCGGTCCTGTGGACCGTCAAGTAAGGTCACTCTCAATGATATCATGGAAACAGTACGATGCTTTAAAATTAAACGGCTTCGTTGACGTGTTAGGGTTTCTCAATGCAGTCGTTAATAATGATCACTTTCTAAATATTTCCTCATATCCTGGTCTTACATGACCAACTATCAAAAAGGCGATCATCCTGTCACGGAAAAAGCTAAATTAATCTAACACATCTAGGTTATCATCAGGTCTAATTCCCCTTAATCGCCTTGGTAAAGAACTCCGCTTAATGAAGTGGAAACATTTTCACTTAATTAAAAAGACTGCGTTTTTAAACAGGAATCCATCGCTAAAAGACTCTCCTAACTTTAAATAAATACTGGGGAGGAGGTTAAACTTATAGAAAATGGAAGATGGGTAAAATAGTTTTCTTTAAATGACTATGATTCAAGGCTAACTCGTAAAAAATTTAAAGTTTTGTTTTTAAGCGATATATTTTCATTTCAACAGTATGATTCACGAAGATAATTGCTAAAAAATATATGGCATAATATGAACAGAATTTTGGTAAATGAAACTTAGAGTAATGGAAGAAAAATACAAATAAAAACTTAGGCAGCTTAAACACAGAATATTGACTTTCATGCTTATTTTATTCCAGAAGTGATGGGAATTAGATTTCAAGTGGTTAGCGTAGGTTAATATTTATCAATCTAAACACACACACAACACACCACACACACACACACACACACACACACATATATATAATAATAATATATATATATATATATATATATATAGATATATATACATTATTATATATAATAATAGATATATATATATATATATATATATATATATATATATATATATATATATATAGATATATATATATATATCTATATTTACTTTATATATATTTTATATATATATATATAATAATATTTTATAGTATACCAACATTATATATATATATATATATATATATATATATATGTAATTTTATATATATATATATTATATATACTTATATATATTATATATATATATATATAATATATATAAAATATATATATATATAGATATATATATATATATATATATATATATTATCTATATATATATTATCATATATATATATATATATATATATATATATATATATATAATATATATTATCTAGATATATTATTATATATATATATATTATATATACTATATTATATATAATAGATATATATATTATATATATATATATATATATATATATATATATATAATATATATATATATATATTATATAGTCTATATAATAATATATATATATATATATATATATATATATATATATATATAGGATATATATATATAACTTATTATATATATATATATATATATATATATATCTATTATTATATATAATATATTTTATATATATTCAATTAATATATTATATATATATATATATATAATATATATATATATATATATTACTGTTATTATTAAGCAAACTGTTAAAAGTGAGTGAAACCGGGTGCCGAAGGGATGCTGTAACCACGATTCAGTAATACCTGCATGAAAATGTGGAAGGACATCGAAAACTCACAAAAATCTCAAAAGATTCGCTAAATTTATCACATCAAAACATTACCATTAGAATCGGTTAAAATCATAATCAAATTTGAAAAATTATTATTAAACCCTTGTTTGATCGAAAATTCTTTTAGCGGGCAATAAAATTAAAGACAAATGTCTAGAAATCATTAAGTATTGAGACAATATCCAAAAGCAACTTAGCAATATCAACACGCATATCATCCATAACCTGAGGTAACTGAAATGATGTCATGTAGATGAGATTTATTACGGTTGTCGCTCAGGACAACGTTGTGCAGGAATTTCATTCAATAAAAGCAGCTCTTATTTTTCGCATTTTATATATGTATATTGTTTTTACTATTCATTGCATATTTGTTATCCTCCATGGCCAACAAAAATTGTATCCTTATAAGCAGCTGATTTTTCTCGCTAAAATTTCCACGAATATTTTAAAATCTATATTCTTGCACAGAGATTGCTTCACAACGCAAAATTCATATATCCTCTGAAGGTATCAAGTTTCATTACTAACTTCCAGTCCGTACATTTCCCTTGCGAAATATTTTCTCGGCAATAGTAATCATTTTTGGCATCTATCAAGTGCAGTAAAACTGGGCTTTTCCCC
The DNA here is from genome assembly GCF_015104395.2 of Macrobrachium nipponense. NCBI lineage: Eukaryota > Metazoa > Arthropoda > Malacostraca > Decapoda > Palaemonidae > Macrobrachium > Macrobrachium nipponense. The sequence goes on along the minus strand of NC_061089.1, from coordinate 42,093,641 downwards.
GGATTTCACCAGCGAAATATTCTACCTTTAAATGCTAAAATCGTTTCTAATTATTCTTCGTGCTACATTTTCGAAATAGATTATATTTAGTAGAAATTTTTGCGTAACTGCAATTCTAACTCCCACAAATACTACATTTACATGCTTTGTAATGAATACAAGGATGTACATTTACACACACACACACACACACACACACACTCACAAGCTACAACATCTTAAGACTGTTCTTAAACATACATGAACCCTAGCCTAACTGCAATGATTTTGAACTCCGTTATCTCATGATAATACTTTGATTAAAACAATTTTAAACACTTAAAGTTACAATGTTTGAGGATTATTTGATATATAACATCATTAAAGAACTTTACCACTACCTGGCAACGCTTCGAAATCCGGATCTCCAAGAAAGACAAAGGTGAGGGAAAAATAAAATGTCGTAACAAAATCTACATTACTTTTCCTTTTGCAAACTACGAGTAATCGTTACCAATAGTATCAGAACATTTATGCCCCTCAGATGCGTTATTCCGTCCAAAGAAAACAAGATT
>NC_061089.1:42083087-42088087 GCF_015104395.2 Macrobrachium nipponense | reverse complement strand
CCATTTTCCCCCTGGTTAACTATAAAGAAAAATTTCCTTTCCTGCTTTATTAGATGCCTTTCAAGCAAAGAATATCAGGATGAAAATCTTCAAAAACACTGGTTTGTGTGCATTCACAGTCCGCCCGTATTACAAATAACTGTACTCGAAAACCTGAAAATAATCAGAAAACTTATCTACCTTTTACGACATAGGGGTTCTGGAGTCCCCTCCTTGTCAGTCATAAATAGCTGACCAAGTCGTAGCATATAAATGAGCAACTTTATTAGCGTTTCTGTAAATGCAAACAACAGTCAACGATTGGCATGACCTTTAAACAGCATCTACGTCAGCATTTTTTTTACCTCAACTCCCTCCCCCTTCATTTTTAATAACCAGGTCTATGATTCATGAAGGCAGGTTATTATTACAATGTTATTAATTCTTAGCATGTCATTTATTAAGAATTTCCTATTCGCCCAACACCATGTTTAATACATTCCAGCTTTAGTTACTCTATAACTGCTCATATTCCTTTTTCACAAAATAAACTCTCTCTCTCTCTCTCACACATATTATATATATTGTATATATTATATATTTTAGATATAAATATATATATATATATCTTTATAGATTTATATATATATAATTATATTTATATATATATATATCAGATCTGTGGTGAGAGTGAATCTCCTGGATTATTTTTCGGGCGTTATCCTTTATCCGTCACCCCTCCCCCTCGGCAACATCAAGACAATGCGATGTGTATCAAATCTTCTACCAATACATGGCTTAATTTGTGATTGCTTTCAAATCAGTTATTTGGTAAATTTATGTTTATTACTATGACTGTTTGTTTCTTTATTCATATGTAGCCCATTAGTGAGGAAATCGCTATGGCACAGTGTCTCAACTATTCGTCTTTTATATATCAAATATATCAATATATAACTTTGTCACTACTTTTGTTATACTGTTATAATCATTCCTTGGGTTATGAATCGGTTTCTGTGGTGGCACTGCTTAAGCACAGATGAAACTAAACTTTCAACTTTAAGGGGAAATAAATCAAATGACAAGAGGAAAACTTTCTGTTTCTAGTTGGGCACAGACTGGCGAGTGGGATCATACCATAAAAGCCGTTTGTTTTGGTTACTTAGTTCTGAGATTGATTCATGAACAAAGATTTATGTGGAGAGAAAATGTTACTCGTGTTCATTCGAAAGTTTAAATGTCATTTTTACGTAAACAATCTGATTTAGTTTTTTTATCTAGAGCATTTGCAAAAATAACGTATAATATGCAACGCAAAGGAAAAAACAGTTTCAATACGATTACATGGCTTGAAGCAGGTTTCATATTCAAGATTGCTTTGTTTAACCATAAAGGTATACTTAACCGGAAGCTGCAACCTGGCAATGCAGGTAAGCAGCTTCAGTCCATTATGCAAAAAGCTTTGTAAGAAAAATCTAAATGTCGTTTTTAAGTGAAAATCGGTAATGTACTATTGGAAAGATACTGTCTAATGCACAATAAACAGAAAAGGAGTATTCTGAATTCGTATAAATGACTGGTTACAATTCAGTACATAAAAAAGACGATTAAAGAAATTTTTTTTGACTAATTTGGTATTTGAAATTACACTGGAAAATAAAAAAGGTACAATTAACCGAATGTCCGCAATCAATTTCATTTACCCATATGGCTTCGGAGAGTAATCTGACCCCTCCGACAAAAATAAATATATGAATGAATAAATAATTAAATAGATGAATAAATCAAAGTAAAATTTGTACGATTTTTTTTTTTTTTTTTTGTAAAAACGTAACTTGCCGCGCGCTGATGAAAACCCAAGACTAATATTAATATGCCTTTGATCTCACAGAGCGCAACAAACTTCTTTATATATATATATATATATATATATATATATATATATATATATATATATATATATGACGAGGTCTTGAAATAACTTTATCCAGCGAAAGAAAGATTGATTGACAGTACCTTGTTTTTTTAATCTGATTAGTGGAGCGGCCAGTTTCTTTAGCTTAATTCAATGTTGAAGGATTGGGTTTTCTTTTAGCGTCGGTACAATTAACGAATCAAAATTAAATATCTTCTTGTTTCTGATCTAACTATAATATAAATTACTCAGCGTTGCAAAACAATTTGACTTTTATATATACTGTACTATTTCCATTATTCATATATGTAAACATTATTCTATAAAATAATAAAATAAATAAAAAAACATTTACAGAATTTAGTAAATGTGACACAACCTACAAGGAAATTCTTTTGACGGTTTTAGCTGTCGTAATAAATACTTTGAGTGACTCAGGACACATTTAAATTTATAATTCAATAATACCAGTAGGTAACTACATTTATCAACTTCAATAATCAAAGTGTTCCATATTACAGGAGTCATCGAATAACTAACTGTTGCCTCGTGAGTATGGATGATGCCATTATTAGCAAAGGCTAATTACTGCTTATTACCTTTTACAGAATATCTACGGTTAGCTGAAATACGCTTGATGAGCATTCCTTTGCCTTGTACTCTCATACAACGGATGTACAAAACATTAAACAAAGTTACAAATAACATCTGATACCATATCTACTTTTTGATATGCGTTTTATAGCTCCGTGAACAAGAATTATTCAGGACTTTTAAGGGAACATAAAGAAAATCTGCAGTTTTGTTTGAGGATCAATGCTCAGCAAAGGTACAAGGGCTCATGAACGCAAGCACTGTGTACGCAAAGGACTCACAAGAAGAAAAAGCTTCACAATGTGCTTCAGTGACAAGACCATCGCACAGTATTCGCAATTCATTATCGACTCATGCAACGAAGAAAATTATATAAACGCAGAAGTGTTTGTAGTGCAAAAAATAATTTGAAATTCAAATTATAAAAGCTTTTGATTCAAAAACAAATTAATTGGGACACCGGTTACACTACGTGCATGTATCAGTGCTTTCTACTGCAGCCAAATATAACAAGTAATATTGCACTGACAGAGAGAGAGAGAGAGAGAGGAGAGAGAGAGAGAGAGAGAGAGAGAGGTAAGAAAATGATGAAAAAAAATACCGGGACGAGTTGTTTACAGCAGACTCCGAGGCCGGATTATTATAGACGATGAAGAGCGATGAAGAATTAATGAGTCGAAATACGTCATAAACTCTAAAGGGGATCATCAATATTCCACCCAGGGGCGTAAAAAATATAGGGAGTAAAACTATATTCGGGGTGATTTTACTGTAAAGATTAACGAAAACGCTGGATCATCAAGGGAAGAAACTGGCCGTAAACAATTGTTATTCTTTTTCTAGCTATTGTAATATTCTCCGGCTGACTAAGAAATACTTCTTTATATCGTATATCTGGACAAACGGCTGATTTAGGTGTAGAATTATTAACCTTGTTTTTGCATAAATTTAGGATAAAAACCTGGAAATGAACGGTAGTCCCGATATTACATTACTGATTCGAAACATATCCTTAGGCCTATATCATGAACCAGACTCTCAATGGAAAAGAAACTGACTATGTAGTATAATTACGATCATTAAATGGAGCAAAGCCTTTGATATTTAGGCCATTTCTCCTTTGCCTGCCGTACAGAAAACTTCCTTTCCTATCGTAATATACTATGTCCTTCAAGCTAAGAAACATAATGAAACTTCTTTTAAAAGCCTTGGTATGGACGCGTTCTCATTCTGCCTAAATTACATATAACTGGAGATAAAATACTGAAAGTAAATGACAAATAACTGGAGATAAAATACTGAAAGTAAATGACAAACAACTGGAGATAAAATACTGAAAGTAAATGACAAATAACTGGAAATAAAATACTGAAAGTAAATGACAAATAACTGGAGATAAAATACTGAAAGTAAATGACAAATAACTGGAGATAAAATACTGAAAGTAAATTACAAATAACTGGAGATGAAATACTGAAAGTAATCAGAATACTTACCTTTCTTCCAAACATTAGGCGCTGCGTGTCCGTCCCTTGTCTATCGTGGATAGCTGACCATACCGTATCAAATATACGTAGATGAGAGACTTTCTCGGCGTTTCTGTAAATGGATGAAAACAATCAACGATTAGTTCAAGCCTTTTATATTTATTTATTTATTTTTGCTGTTTCCCGTTTTCATTTTTAACAATCAGATCTGTAATTGATTAAAGTCAGTTATTACTACAAAGTTATAAAAGATTAGCAAGTAATTTGTGAAGAAGTTCCTCCTGGCTCAACATCAACGTTTAATTTGCTCTGGCTCTGTTTAGCTTATAATTCATATTTCTGGTTCGTAAAATAGACATTTTCTCTCTCTCTCTCTCTCTCTCTCTCTCTCTCTCTCTCTCTCTCTCTCATGTTATATCAGACATGTGTGTTATTGTGGCAGAGATCTGAGAGAGAGAACCTCCCGGATTATCTCGAGGGCATTAGCCTTTATCCTTCCCTCCATGCCGATAACACTACGACGACACGGTCATGCTCAGCAAGCTTTCATATTAGTTATTTGGGTAATTAATGTTTTTTGCTTTATTGCTATGATTATACATGTTTATTTATCTATTATACTGCAATGATGAAGTAATTGCCATGTTACAGTGGCTTCAGTATTTGCTTTCTATATGCCAAATATGTCACTTTTCATTATCACTTTTCTCATATCTGTGAGTTCATTATAATTATGCTTGTTTGGACAAGTATCATCATTTATTAAGCAAGATCTTGGGTATAAACAAATAAAAGTCCTTAGGTAAAAAATAATTTAAACAATATATCTGTGATGTCACTGCGTTAGGACGGATGAAGTTAAAGTATCCAGCTAACAAGAGGAAAACTTTCACATTTGTTTCCCGATGTATACAGAATAACCAGTGCGATCATGCCAGTAAAGCTGTGTTTTGATTTCCTAGTACGAAACCGATTAAGAACAAAGATACGTGTCTATATAACATCAATATTTTTCATATGAAAGT
>NC_061089.1:42073087-42078087 GCF_015104395.2 Macrobrachium nipponense | reverse complement strand
GTAATTACATAGTATGGCGTCGTAATCAGCAAATTTTCGGCGGTTACGACGTGCGCGGCCTAGAATCGCCAATGTGTGATTCAGACATAAATGATTATCCCATGAACAGTTGGATACTTGAACATTCAGGACATTTGCCTTACTAATTAATCCAAAATATGATCGTCATATTACTCACACAATGAAAACGATGTTTCCTGGGAATAAGAAATAGCTTTCTTATTTCCATGGTAAGCAAGAGAAGGTTTGGTAAAAGAATATTCAGGAGTTCCCTTCTCCCTCAGCCCCCATTATCTTTTTTTCCTCAAGAGGCCGACCTATCACTGTCATTCCATTTAAGCCCCTCCCTTCCTCCTTTCCTTTCCTTTGCGTTTATCTTGTCCTGAACAAGAAAAAGGCATAAGAATGTCAATCCCAATGACTTTCGCATTTGAAAGGGGAAAAAAATCCAGATAAAACTAACCTTCCCTATTACATAAGGAAACAACATCCAGTCCTCTCTACGTATCAACAAAGAATACTTCTCAAAAGACGCGGTTCCGTGATTGCCTTCCTTGAAATTCAATTAGGGAAAGTACAGAATATTGCGCGAGATGTCATCTCCCGGCGCTTTATGCTCGGAAATTCATTTTCCAGGTGAGTATCCTGAAAGGTGCGCCTTTTCTTACAGGATATGAGAATTCCACGGGTTTCCCTTAAGGGGAAAATTTCATTCTTCTTTAAAGTCGCATAAAATATTATCTTTGTGCTTATTTTGCAATCTATGCAGTTATAAGTCAAGGTACTATCATGAATCAGCTGTTCGTTTTTATAAATTATAATTCTCACAAAAATCAGGCTTTAAAAGATTAAATAGATGAAGGTGCACTTTCAACGTTGTCATTAAAAGAACGGAACTTTGACTCTGAATCTTGAAAGTTATTTACTGGCAGCTATGAAAGGCATTAAAGCTTGGAATAAGAGTGGTTAAATAACTCAAATCTCAGTTGGTTTAAAAAAAGGTTTATAACTTCGTGTTGGCTAGGCGACATATACTTTCAAAACTTAAATCAGTATTTCGTATGTGTCCATTCTGTTATAAGTGATACCTCGTGATTTTTTTTATTTATTTATTCATTTTATCAGGTCTGCTATGGCACTACTTGTGTTTAATCAATATGACAAATGTAACTCGCACAACACGTATAATCAATTTATTTATTCTGTGATAGCTTTTTAAGACCCCAGAGAACTCAATACCTTTTTAATATAGTAACAGATCGCTGACAGTTGTTACTTTAAGAAAAAATGTTCGAGTTTCTCACCAATCCCCATTAAACTAACATCGACTTCGTTGCTTCTTTGAAAACTGACCTGATTTAAGTATTATCAGGAATGGTTCCAAGAACATATACTTTGCTGAGATAGAAACAAAATGGCACAGAAAATGAGTTTTGCAACAATGGAAGTTTTCCCCTTAATTCCAAATAATGAGTTTTCTGATTGCAAAAGTACTGGAAAATGGTATCATGACCATTAAAAAAGTTTCTCCAAAAGCTAAAAAGATGAAAACTTACCCAGAATGAAGGAGACATTAAAGTGTCTATAAAATCAGTTATGACACAGAGCAAGTACTTCAATAACCATATAACTGCAACCGAAATTTAACAGGGACCATCTCATTTATCGAATACTGGACAATAAGAGGCCTAGAAAACAGCCTAATCAGGAAGGTGATAGTCTAAAGAGAAATACCTTACATATTTATATCTACTCGTTTAACTGTTCGAGCCTTTATACATCTATGGGATTACTATGTATGTATGTGACTCCCTTTCCATGAATGTGGTCCATCTGTCTTCAGAGGAAGGGCACTATATGAAAGCAGAATTCAAGAAAGAAATGGAAGGATAAAAGTAAATTCTATGGCTATTTCAGAGACGTTATCGACCCGACCGAGTCGATAACATCACTGAAGTCCTTATTTCTTCTCAGTCTACTGGGCGCTGATTCGAACCAACGAGAGGACGAAATTATTATCAACTAAAAAATTCCCCTTCGGTTAACATAAATGAAAATATAATAATTCCGAGGTAGAGCGACTTGGTTATTAAAGGATATTTGTAGCTAAATGCATGTAAATGAATGACGGTGATGTGATAAAAATTCATATATATAAATACATACACACACAAACACACACACACACACAGACATATATATATATATACATATATATATATATATATATATAATATATATATATATATATATATATATATATATATATATATATATATATATAATATATATATATATATATATATATATATTTTTGAGAGCCACATCTATTTTTGGAAGCTTTTCCCGATTCAAAAATCTGGGATACCTATATACTTATTTTTCCATGTTCGTTTAGAGCTAACAATCTGTGAGCAAAAAATATTTTGAAAAACCTTTTGAGAACCACTTTGGAACTTGGGGGCAGAAGTTCCGTTGAAGATGCCAAAAACATTTGCTAGAATTGATAGGATTCGAATCCATCTTTCTTTACGTTTTAAACTGTTTATTTTTTTTTTTTTTCACTTAAAATGGTTGGCTGTTGGTGGATCAAAATCTGTTTGTTATTTCGGTATAAAAATTTGGACAATTTCAACCAGCGCAAACGAAATCACCTTTTTCGGTTGTCCTTTAACTTCTTTTGGAATTCTTTATCGGGGTCTTGTTCGCATATACTAGCAACTATTGGTTCCCTTCAAACGGTCTGAGCCTAAAAATGAATTATGTAAAGAGAGTATTACATATGACTAAAGATCTCAACTACCATGAGACGTTGAGCGTTTCAAAATTTTTATTGTCAAAGGTTTCAAAAAATATTATGCCAACAAGTTTTAGCATTGCACAAAGTAATTGATAAATGTATTTTCATTGCTTACTATCTCGGATTAGCTTTAAATATTGTATTCTCGAATATTACCACTAATGGTTTGGGCATCATCAAGTTAACAAGGTATTCTTAACGGTTAACATTTTTCATTTTGACTAAATCCATGGAGTCAGAGAACTGTGTGATCACCCAAAGCTTAGGTTTGCTAGGTCCTTGGAGGATCACCCTCCAGCAGTCCAACAACTAAAAATAAGTACCAGCATTTGTTTGGTCAAGAAAAAGATGCTAGCAACCTCATTCCTAGAATTGCAAGTTGACAGAGTGAATGTATGAAACTCGTTTTTAAACAACGTCATCGATAATTCGTCAAATAAGGGACAGATTTGTGAATGAAATTTCGCTTTCATTCAAAGATTCATTAATTAATCGTTATTTTTTTTCACTTGATATCAGTCTGTAAAGGACTCTATTTCAATTAAATAAATTCATATGTCAGTTGACTCGGTTTCAAACAATTAATCACTGTTTTACTTGAATGAATTTGCGTGTCATTTCAATAACGAGATATACTGGGAGCTTGTGACTGATCCCATAATGATTCTAAATCATTAGATATATATTTTTCGTAAATAGATAGCTTACGGCGAGTCTTCAGAAACTACAAAATCAATTCTAATTCAGTTTCCTTGGAATAATTTTTATTTATTTTTATTTTTATTTTTTTGCTGGCCTTATGATCAGGAAGTTAGAATCATTCAAAAAACAGCAAATCAACACTGAAAATGCAAAACAATTTGTTTTACTCCTTTAAAAACTATACGGAAATTCTTGATGAATAAAGAAGTGATGGAGTAATTCCATTAACCCGTAAAATCATTCCAAAACTTTATCACCTTGGAATATGCAAAAATAAAGCATAAATACACAGGATATAAAAACTTCTGAACGTGATATAAAACCTTTTGAACACTTTTTATGAATAACCGTTGACCATACAAGAGCATAACTAACGATTCTTTTAAAATGGAAAGCAAACTCTACGGAGCTTACGTGGTAGATGGAAATTGTCTGGTCTTATCTAAGATACTTTTTCAAGAGGCCTCATTTGCATATGAAAGTAACTGGGAGTCCTAGTTATCCAGATATAAATTGCAATGAGACAAAACTAATGGTCCCGCTTTTTTTTTCCTAATATGAGAAGGTTACCAAGAAAGGAGGGTAGGGCTAACTGGAATCCCTTAGAATTTATAAGTAAGCTTCAAAGAAGTTCTGTTATTCAAGTCTGTTTCAATTCGTTTAGGCTTTGGTTAGGCCTCCGGTAACTTCTGTTGAAGTTATCATGGAAATGACTAAGTCGGTTCGTTGAAATAAATTTTTGTATGTCGTGATTTTTTAAAATTAATTTTCATATACAGCAACTTTATAATAACGCGTTCTTTTTAAAAAACGTATTTAAGACGAAAAGCTAGTGTCTTCTCCATTCCATTTTTATAAAATAAAATAAAATAGCAAAAGAAGAGGTCATTAGCTTTCAATCCAGGTTTCTGTTGCTTTTGATTATAATTATACTAAATAAAGTTTTGAGAAATAAGACGCAACATCATGAAAATCAAATTCTCCGCGAGAGGGTATAAAGAATTTTCCTAAGGCTCCTGTTACTTCTCGTTAGAAAGTTTAGTGCCCCCGCCCCCGCCCCCCAACCTCCCCACAGGAAAAGTAATTCCTATCTGTTCCTTATTTCACCTACCGTCTACCTGTCAGTCATTATAAGACTTGGGGAATCAAAAAGCCTCAAAGGTGTTCCTATTTATTCTGCAAGTTCTGTATACTAAACATTTGAAATACATATCTTGTTTAATTTTTGGAAGCTTTTCTGCATTTCAGAAATCTGTGAGACTTATGTATTTATTATTCCATGCCCGTTCCGCACTAAACTACAAGAGAGAAAACAATGTTTTGAACAAGCTTTTGACAACCCCTCTGGAAAAATATACGTATGTAATTACTTTTAGAACTTGGGGGCAGAGATTCCATTGAAGATGTCCAAAACATTTGCCAGAAATGATAGGATTTCGAAAACATATTTTTACAACTATTTTTTCCCTTTTCAGTTAAACCGCCATGTGGTTGATGG
>NC_061089.1:42036980-42072587 GCF_015104395.2 Macrobrachium nipponense | reverse complement strand
CCCACTGTGTGTGTGTGTGTGTGTGTGTGTGTGTGTGTGTGTGGGGAGAGACTGACCACTGAATTAATAAGTAACCCGCAATCTTTGCCCAATATATACTTATAACAGTCAATTAATCTTTAGATTTCTGTGGGGTTATTAAAATCACAGCTTACGATCCGTTTTCATTATGCCTTGATGGAATACATTTATTTGCTCGCTCTCTTACTCTCTCTCTCCTCTCACTTTTGTTGTTGTTGGTAGTGAAAAGAGGTCAATCATACCAGGAAGCGCTGCCCTTGGAAAGCCAATCTACAGAGCAATATCAACTTTGCCGGCTCTTGGAAATGTGGTTACGGCGGCTGGTAAAAGGTTCTAACACAATGAGAGCGGCGCCGGGGGCTGGGATGGGTGGAGACAGTGGAAGGGTTGGTGGGGGAGAGGAGATTGGCAGCCTGTGAAAGCCTCGGAAGGGGTCAAACGCCCCGGAGGCCGGGTAAAACTTTTTGCTGCCTTGTCTCAAGTCTGGGAAGACGGGGAATGACTATGAAATAGATCTCTAAGTAGATGTAGAATGGGTGGTAAGTTGAGCTTAGGAGTAAATAGTTCAATAGAAAATCTCTCTCCTCTCTCTCTCTCTCTCTCTAAAAGTGACATTCTCATAAACATTTCAATGGATTCAGATGAATTCACTGCAAGGCAGACAAAGTTCCTGCTCACACTGCAAGCGGATTGAAAATATCGTTTAACTGTCATTATTGCAAAATATAACGTACTCAGTTAGACAGACGAAAGAGAAGGGCTTCGGTTTTATATTAATACCGGCATTATAGTCCATGTAAACACCAATTTGAATTTTTTTGAAATCATTCCCAACCGTCATAGAAAATATAAATACTTGAAATAGTATACGTAACACATTTTTATGTATCGCCTGTAATCAGACAGAAAGTAAAAGCTTCAGTGGAAAGTATATCGATCATTAATTCCTGATGGAAGAAATGTATTCAGGGGCAAAATATACAATTATATGATAAAGATTATAGAAAGCTAAAAAAAAAAATTTTGGGGGAGTAACAAAGTATCAAAATATTTCTTACCAAAAAAAATTTTAGAATAAGAATGCTGAGAAGTATAGGCTGATCTCTCTTTGACTGAGAGTACTTTTAACGAGAAAAAGCCAAAGAGAACCTCTAAAAATATTCACAAGATGTGCGTTGTCCTACACCGTACAAAATGAATGCGGTCTCAGTTCAATTCCTAAATTCATAGCAATTTACAAACGTTAACAGCAAAACCTAACAGAAAAAAAAGAGTAACTTTTCCGAAAGAAAACCTACACAAATCCTCTTGCGTCTTGTAAAAATTTTTAAACTGAAGGGTTTCGATCAAGTGGAAATATCTGCTTGGAGATGAAAGATGAAAATTGGTACTGGAGGGAAGCGAATTTCAAGCAGTAATTTCTCAAGAAGAAATTGTGAAAGAAAAAGGGTAGGAAAGGGATACGGGAGTAGGAGTTTTCAAGAAAGATGTTTTATTGCACAGAGATAGCATATAAATGGAGTAAAACTGATAGTAAAAAGCTTTAAGAACATCATAGTACGTAAAAGGATTTGTAAAGGCCGTTTCTGATAAGATGTTTTACTGCGCAGTGATAAATATATAAATATGAGGTTACATAAAGACTTAAAAATTAACCTATAAATATAACAAACATTAAATATAGTGCTTGTTTTGAAATAATATGTAATAAATATACCTACAGCTCTCAATGTTCATTGCTTGATGACCGAGAAAATTAGAAAGTGAAATATAAATTTCATTTAAAGCTTAAATCTAGATACGCCCAAAATAATTCAGTTTCATAAGAAGTCACCAAGAAATATTTCTTTTCTTCAGACAAACAGAAGTGAAGAGAAGGAACAGTTTTCACCATAAACACCATTTAAGTGAAAAAGCTCTCTCTCGCTCTCTCTCTCCCCTGTAGGGTTTCCTATACGTCTAACCCCATCAAGGGAAAATCAGACTTAAAAACGTTAATGATGGAGATTAGTAATTATCTCCCGACAATGGGAGTTTGTTTTCCGAGCAGTTTGTTTGCTTCGTCAATTTGTTACCACAATTATGACATTTAAAGGTTTTCGGGGAAGAGAGGAAAACAGCGCCGGGAAAAATGGGACCGTCTTACAGATAAATTGATTATCCTTGGCGGAGGTTTGCGATTTTAGAACGCTCCTGTTGGATATCGTAAAAGTTTTACAGATGGGAATTTTTGCCAATGAGCAGCGACATATACAGTGAAATATAAATTCTTTTCTGAAATTTCGTTCAAATTCGTATGGTATTTTACATACCCATCTTATCAAGGTATCATTGCTGAATAATCTCCAATTTTCGAATTCAACACACACACATATATATATTAGTGTATATATATATATAGTATTAATATATATATATATATATACATATAATATATAGTATATATATATATATATATATTATATATATATATATGTATGTAGGTATGTATGTATAAATGCGTGTTAATTATATTCCTGACAGTCCCTGAACTTTTGTATTTCCTTTCATCTGTAGTTGTGGCACAAAACATATACGTGTACAAGTTAAGTATATCTTAGTTTTACCAGACCACTGAGCTGATTAACAGCTCTCCTAGGCTGGCCCGAAGGATTAGATATTTTTTACGTGGCTAGGAACCAATTGGTCACCCTAGGCAACGGGACCTACAGCTTATTGTGGGATCCGAACCACATATATCGAGAAATGAACTTCTATCACCAGAAATAAATTTTCTCTGATTCCGCGTTGGCCGAGCCGGGAATCGAACCTGAGACCACGGATTGGCAGCCCAGCTCGAAAACCACTCGGCCAGCGAGGAACTATACGTGTATATATATATATATATATATATATATATATATATATATATATATATATATATGCATATATGTATATATATATATATATATATATATATATATATATATATATATATATATATATATATATATATAGATATATACTATATACATATATATATATATATATATATATGTATATACTATATATATATATATATATATATATATGTACATATTATTTACTAAACATAAATAGATAAAGAAGGGAAAACTCAAGCAAAAGGCATGATCAAGATATTGACGGACAGTGAATCTCGCATGGGAAGTGCTATGTGAGAGCAAAAAACGGACAAAACGGCAGTTTTATGGACATTTTGTGTCTTCTCGTAGAAATCTTATCATAAATTTCCAGTTCGGAATTACAGAAAGACGCAGCATTATGCCACTGCTGGCGAATTTTATCGCTGTTCAGCGTGATCTTGTAAAGAAAGAAATTATTTGGGGTTGTCAGTCATGATAAAAAACGATGTCATTGATAAGGGAGGGGAACACACTACATATAACGCGGACCGTTGTAAGTTTAAATGCACATAAGGCACATTAGCATTTTATCTTATATAATCCCATATATATATATATATATATATATATATATATATATATTATATATATATGTGTGTGTGTGTGTGCGTGTGTGTGTGTGTGTGTGTGTATAATATATATATACAATCCACTTGCAGTCATGTGTAGAACATAAAAAATTTCCTTCTTACATCAGGATCGAACCCCAGGTCTTCAAATTGAAAGGCAACGGCACTACATGTGGTTGTTTGGTGTGTGGGTTTTCATTTGTGGGGCTTTGGCTTTTTATTGAAAGACCTGGGTTCGATTCCGATATGAGTAAACAATTTGTATATATATATATATATATATATATATATATATATAATATATATATATATATATATCTACCTGTGTGGTTTCAGGTTGGTAGTGGCCTTGGCTTTCTACTGAAAGACCTGGATTCGATTCCGATGTGAATAAACAAAATTATATATATATATATATATATATATATATATATATATATATATATATATATATATATATATATATATATATATTGGTAATTGTCAAAAGGGTAAAAATGAAAGTGAGAATAATCCAGGATTATCGGATATCATACGGTCACCAAACCTAAACTTAGATTTAACCCTAACCGAAATTACAAAGTATCCGTACAGCCCAAACATGTAAAAACTGAATATATTAATTTTGTTGCATATATTTATCTACAACTTTTTTCATTATGAGGGCGATGAAGTTTTTAAATAAACAAGACTTAAATTTAGAACATTTCTATTATTTGACTTGATGAAACAAGATTCAATGATATTCCTTTCAACTGTCATTACATGGGATTAAGGCTCTTGCTTGACTCCACCTAATAGGATGATCTACATCTCTTCATATGTACGGAATAATGTATCGATATTTGCCAAGTTCTCACAGATTATTGGTGCTGTTTGAGACGTTGGAAAGAAAGATTTACCGGTCTGTCCGTAATAGTACTTTATCACACTTTTTTGCAAGGAATTTCATATATGCAGCCTGGAAGACCTTTAGGAAAATTTTTTATTACTAAACTCTTGACATTAATATTACTTGAAAACAACATTTATGTTAAAAAACTTTAAAATTCTAGGGAATATCTATAACCTTTCATCATAGGGTAATTTTAGAATGTTATGCTTACTAAATTCAAGTTTGTCATTAGTTGAATAAAATGTTTTTCTAGCTCTTTTCCATGCCACATCTACAAAAGTCCTTGGGTATTTTAAGTTTCAATACAATAGCATAAATAGTTTTTAATCTCAGAGTCAATAACTGCGGGCTACAGACACGTAAAGCCCTAAGGAACATCCCAGAAAAAACAGAGAATTCAACATTTTGATTGTGATTGGTATTCGCTTATTTTAATGAAGTCACGTGCATCTACTGTGATTTTTTAAGCATGCATCATATATATATATATATATATATCATATATAATATATATATATATATAATATATTTTATACATAAGTAGAATATAAAAAATTTAAAAAAATTTTCCTTTTTACATCAGGATCGAACCCAGGTCTTCAATTGAAAGGCAACAGCACTACCTGGGCGGTTCAGTTAGTAGTGGGCCTTGGCTTTTTACTGAAAGGCCTGGGTTCGATTCCGATATGAGTAAACAATTTGTGTGTGTATATATATATATATATATAATATATATATAATATATTATACATATATATATATATATATGTGTGTGTGTGTGTGTGTGTGTGTGTGCGTGCGTGTGTGTGTATTTATGTTTACATATATACATATGTGCATAGTATACATACATACATATATATATATATATATATATATATATATATATATATATATATATATATATATATATATCTCTATATACGTATTTATATATACATTATATGTATACATGCATACACACACACACACACACATATATATATATATATATATATATATATATATATATATATTATATATGATATATATATATATTATATAATATATATATATATATATATATATACTATACTATATATGTATGTATCCCATCCCCAGACATAGTGCTTTTACTTGCTCGAAATGACAATGAAAATGGAGGTATATCGCTGCAAAGTGTATAGAAAAGAAATCTGACAATTTCCTATTAGAGACCAAAATGGAATTCATTACCTTAATTCTAGTCCCAAGTAATGGTAGACGTGAACTTTATACGGGATGAATTTATAACGGCAGGCACGATGTGTTGTGTGCTGCTGTTTTAAGCCCTTACAATCGACGAGGAATTTCCTTTTATGAACACTGCTTCTATTTATTTATCTAGAGTAATTCATGGCGCAGCGTATATAATACACACAGATGACATACACACAGATGACATAGATTACAAGTCACGTAGGCCGGTCTGGGTTATAGTCACTGTGGTTTTTCAAGCAGAAAGCTTTTTGTCAACAGTTTACAAAACAATAGATTTGATGACCACAGATGACGGCAAACCAGACACTGACTGATACAACACGTCACAGCTTAGCCTACATTATCTTATCTGGTCCGATCACACTCCTGCAAGCAAACTGGTTGACCTCTTGGGTCACTAGTTTTAGTTAATCATTGTGTGTTTCTATATATTTTATTATGTAACACTTACAAATATAATATATAAACAAGTATACGATTAAGTCTAAACCCTATGTATGAAAGCAACTATAGAATGCAGAGTACATAATACTGTATAAAATTTACGGGTGGGAGGGGAGTGGGATTTACATATATAATGATGACTGGGAGATGATGACTGGGGGAGCTCACATAATTCAAGGAGAGTTAATTTTTACTATAATAATGACTGGGGGAGTGCAACTCATACGTATAATAATGACTGGGGAGTGCATATCAAACACTACACCGGCTGAGATTTTCATAGGCCGTGGCTAATTGTTTCATATGGCATAATACGCTGTACAGAAAACAGAAAATAGATTTCTTCCGCGCATTTGTTCCTTGTTTTTTTATTTAGCTGCTAAAAGCATTCCTGGCGCTTTGTACCCATTGTTTTCAGTATCGAGAGCTTATTGAAATATTACATAAGTAGAAAATATTTGACATTATACATTTTTCTTTACAAATGATTTATAGAGGGAAGTGGACAATTTATAGATCGAATGATGTGAACCTTTCCTTGAATTAGAGATATCCAAGGACATTTATAATCATTGACTCGTCGCTTGGTTTGTGAATGAATTGTATCGACCTATACCCAAAATCGTCAGCGAGCTGAATATATTTAAATGAAAAACATATCCGACAATCGGTAACCTTTTAGAAAAAGAATCCCTCCACTAAACTGTATATTACGCTATGATTAATAATCATCTTAGGTAATGGATAATAGTCAATGGGCAATTTGAAAATATTAGACACAATCTTTGCTTGCTGATACAATAGGGGATTGGGGAATAATTCTGGGAATTAGTGAATTAATTTAGGATTTTTAAATCAAATATTAGTAACTCACAAGTAGAAAATCACCGTAGGGGGTGGTAATGCCGTTAGTGCACCTCATGCTGTGCACTGTAGGCATTACTTAAGGTTCTTTGCAGCGTGCTTTCGGCCCCAAGCTGCAACCCCTTTCATTCCTTTTACTGTACCTCCTTTCATATTCTCTTTTTCCATCTTACTTTCCACCCTCTCCCAACAGTTGAGTCATAGTGGAATTGCGAGATTTTCCTCCTGTTTACACATTTCAGATCTTTTTACCATCAATTTCCGTTTCAGCGCTGAATGACCTTATAGGTCCCAGTGCTTGGCCTTCGGCCTAAATTCAATTCAATTCACAAGTAGGAAATCTCCCTTTATGCGAACACCGATGTTTGCTGATAATGATTTTAGCTAGACTAGTGCATAATCATTATATATATATATATATATATATATATATATATATATGTGTGTGTGTGTGTGTGTGTGTGTGTGTGTGTGTACGTATATATATCATATATATGTATATATTTGTATAATATATATATATATATAATATATATATATATATATATATATATATACTAAAGATAAATGCCACGAAGGAAAAATAAACGAAGGAGTCTGCTTAAAAGCTAGACTAATAGAACAGAAAACGCCGGGGGAAGAGAGAGGGAGAGAGAGAGAGAGAGAGAGAGAGAGAGAGAGAGAAGAGAGAGAGCAGAGAGAGAGAGAGAGTTGATTACATAATACTTATACCTGCATATCAAAATTAATTTTCCGCCGTAATTAATTATGATATAAAGCATGAATTACATGAAATGAAAATTTATGCTGATTGCACTGAACAAAATTTTGCAGGAGAGAGAGAGAGAGAGAGAGAGAGAGAGAGAGAGAGAGAGAGAGAGAGAGAGAGAGGTGGGCTGGGGTGTGGGTGTCTGATCACATTGGTATGCCTTCCTACATATAATAAATGACCATTTTTAACTTATCTTGAGTTCTTGCTATCATCAGCATGTACAGAACCCATATTATTTTATTATTATTTGTATATAAAAAAATAGCTTGCATGAACATCCTCAGAACGTCCTGATGAGTAGTAGTAATTCGAAATCTAATCAATCAATGTAAAAGCACAGGCGAAGGAAAACAAACTGTAAACTACGCTTGTGATTAATTTTCGTCATTGACCCAGCGGTCAACTGTTACCCAAGTTCTCTTCAACAGAGAGCAGGAGAGTAGAAGTTTCATATTTATTCATATTTCTCCCTCTCTCTCTCTCTCTCTCCTCTCGCTCTCTCTCTCTCTCTCTCTCGGGTCTCTCTCATCTCTCTCTCTCTCTCTCTCGCTAGGGAGCTATCGGTGTTTACCACAGGAGCAAAAATAAAATCCGGTGCTTTTCATAGGAGATGAATGATCATGAAGCTACATTTGCATGGTAAAGCGCGCATCTTTTATGCATGGCATTACCGTATTTTAATATTAGCACTCTGGATAAACGCAGAAAAACGGAGCTGAGTGCTCAATGCAGATATTAACATTGTACTTTTTTTTTCAAAGCTGATAGGTAGGATGGGGCATTGGAGTTTCAAATATTACTAGACATTTATATCACCGCCCATTCGTGGCTGTAAAATGCACTTCGCCAATAAAAGAATCAGTAAACACTAGCGGAATATAGCGTTTTCACACGAACAAAATATTAATACGCTTTTTCCATTTGGTTTGGCCAAAGATGGATTGTTCATTATCTTATATACTTATACGAGTAAACTTGGGACATATTTATAAAATATCATGGTTATCGCCGTGAGCAATTATCTTCCTAGGTGAAAAAAATAAAACTATATTAAATGGGTTTTTATTCATGTAAGACTAGCCTGCGATCTTCACATGGAGGGGAGCATACTATCATTAGCCAATTCATAAATACAGAAGCTCTTATTTCTGATTTTTCACCGGCAGCGGTTAGATTTTAGAATCTCGACATCACGTTGATATCCATAAAGTAAGGCAATCGCTTAGATCAAGTTAAAATACGCTGTCCCTGCCTATTACAAAAGAAGCTTGGAAATGAGAGACCGTAAAAAAAAAATAACAATAAAAATGTCTACATTCCTGATACCGTTAAAATACAAGCCTCTCATGAAGCCAGTTAGGCCAAAGAAAAGAAAGTCTTTCATAAGATGGGACAGAGGGACCTTAGGAGAAGATGGTCCAGGATTGGATTTTATTTTTTTCGGGGAGGGGGTGGAGGGGGAGGTGGCCCGGGGATATGAGATTTGGATTGAGGTTGGGGAAAAGGGGGGAAAGGGGGGAGGGAGAGGCGTGTAGGAAACCCTGGGGAAGATTAGAGTAGATTTGTAATTCTTCACCGAAAGTTTTTGGAGAGGGGGGAAAACATTTTACGTAATGAAATGCCTCTACTTTTTGTTATCTCTCGTAATGAGGCATTTTATAACGGAGGATCTCCAAGGCCATTATTCGGAGACTTCCAATTTAGCTGATAAAGTCTCTTGGAGCATTGCCTCGCTTTGCCTCGGTCTATCTCTCTGTTTTCCACTCTGTCTGTCTCTTAGACTTTATTATTTTTTTCTTTATTACGAAATAGAAGAACTTTCAGCCGCAAGACAAATGACTTCTTAATCTATAGATTTTCAAAGAGATACGAAGCAGCCTGTATCGGTTATTGATTACCAAAAAACGAAGAAATTTTGCATATTTAGAATGTTTTAACACTCGGCAGTTTTTTCGATGCTTATATTTTGAGAGCGGCAACGCTGATGGTGATTAGCATGAAATAAGCACATCGGCGCTTCTGCATAATAGAAATCGTTCTTTTTTAACTGCGGGAAGTTTCTCATTGTCTCAGCATAGAACCAACATTCTGTAGACTGCAAATTAAAGATGAGATATCCAACCACATTCCCTTCATTAGCAAAGATAAAAACTAATATTCCCACCAAAACCTATTTTGGTGGGAATATTAGGTTTTTATCTTTGCTAAAAGATAAAAAACAAGTGAGATTGTAGGCCATGCACGTTGTTCAGCTCATCTGAAAGATATCAATAAAATTTGTTTGCCATAGAGTAACGGTAGCATGGACATATTTGGCTGGTGAAAAAGCATCTTGTTTGAAGCCTTGAATCAATATCGTCAAATCGTTGATGAGGTCAAATATGTATAAGCTAACAAGAAGAAAATCAGAACGAACCTTTCATTGAAATGTATTTGGTCTCAAAAGATGTCTTTTACAAATTGGCTTACGTTCGTTTCACTTAAGACTAATGGGTTGGACAGCTAATTGCTCTTCCTACTCTTAAGTGTATTAACGAATCAATTAGTTCCCCACTGTGCGGTTTAATGGCAACCGGCTAAACCAATTATGCCAACCCAACGCGCGACAGATTACTTGTCTTATGGATAGTAAGTCCCCTCTCTGCATCCTTCTCCTGCTGCCACTCCCCCAAGAGCACACGTTCTCGTGTGAGTCACCAGATATATTATGCGTTTATGTATGTGTACATTACTATATATGTGTGTAAGTATGTATGTATGTGTAAATCTGCCAACGAGAATCCAATATTTTAGTAACATATTTAACTAGGAGACTGGTTAGTGCAATTATGAAAAGTATGGCAACCTATGCTGGTTTACTCTTTCATACCTTAACAAATTTCACTTTCATTGGGAAACTAAAGTACAAGTAAAAAATAAATATTACTCCTAACAGGCATTCTCTCCTCAACAAAAATTCATTGCGTTTAGCCTGTATATACTTTCATAACGTTAACTCTGAACTCGTACCTGTTCCATAAACAATCCTCTATTGTTTGAATCTAATTGAACCGATTGGGATATCTGTTTATAATGGCCGTAGACAGGACTGAAAAATGTAGTTTCTCCACAATTTTCCAATGTACGATGTTCCATTTCATGGCAGCTCTTTTCCGCTCTTTGGTGGCAAAGTCCACTTTCGCACTTGTTCTTTCTGTACTCGGTGTACATAATGGATAATTAATAAACGCACAGACAATTAATTAAATTCCTCTGGGAGGGAAGTTAATTATGCTACACCACGTGTCATCCCACCCATCCGTCCCCCAACCCTCCTTCCACCTACCTCCATCCACCCTTCTTCCTCCAGCATCCATCCCACCATTCCCCCTCCCACCTCCCTCCTAAGCCCCTTTTGAATTGGGGGTCACCTCGGAGCTCCTTTGCATAATATACTGAAGGCTCTTCAAAGCAGAAGAAGACTGAATAACCTTCTTTCAGGGGCTCTCGAGTTATTAATTCCATATTTCCTGGAACGTTGATAATGATTATTTTGTGAGGAAGGAAATGGAAAGGAAGTAAACGAGTATTCGGGGTTGGGGGAAAATTTTTGTACTAGTACAAAACTTTTGTATTGATTTTTGTATTGACCGAGCTATTTGTGTCCGAGGGCCTGGTTCTCGAGGTATTGTTGATTACATATGTAAGCAACTAGTTCTTCATTTGGAAGATATTTTTATTTATGTAACATAAAGGGCTCGGTGTTTTTAGATGTTGATTACATAATCAATAATAAGTGCTTTATTTGTATTAGCAATCGTTTGCATGTTACATAAAAATCGGCTGTTGTTAGATCTTGTTGATTACATATATAGAATGATAAGTTGATTACATATCAAATAATTAGTGCTTTATTTATTAGCAATCGTTTTGCCTGTTACATAAAAATCGGCGTTTGTTAGATCTTGTTGATCCATAAAAAGGCTATGTATTTAAGCGCCAACGTAAACAATTCGTGGTAACTTTTCACCATGATAATTGAAGATAATGACAGAAACAAACATCATACGAAATGCAACACAGGGAAATGGCTTCTTTTTCATACAAATTGATTGACAAAATAGAACAAAACCATAAAATATATGAAAAAGGATCGATACTTTTTGACTTTTATTTGGATAAAATGGTATTACTTATATCATGTCTGCAATTTTAGAATCTAACTTTATATTAGAAATGAAAGGATTTACTTTCGTTTATCTTGCCTGACGTTACTGTGAACATGAAAGGATATTATTACTTTATAACATCTAGTCTTTTAATGTAACTTTTATAAACACTGCATGTCCTTTTAATGTATCAGCAACTCTGGTAATGTTGTCCTCAAGTATCGGGAATTGGAGTGATATCATCAAAGCGGAAACTGTAACATGTCCATCGTATGACGGGGTTTGCAACCGCCAGAGAGACGGAACTTGTATTGGTGTTCTGTTCATCGTATCATGGTCTTTCCGAAGGAGTTCTGAAGCAGAAATGATAATGACCAATTCCTCTGGAGAAAAGACAACGTCCCATTTCCTTTCCTTTCTTCGTATTTATTTATTTTTTTTTTTTTTTGACACATATATGAATTGTCTTGCAGTGACAGCTAGAATTTTTTACTCTTTTCTGAGACACTGATAGTTACTTGCGACCTGCTTTTCTTTTTTAGCTACTAAGGTCATGATTATTATTATCTTAGAGACTATGAGAAGTCTATAAGTTATAGGCATCTAGTATAATCTACCATTTATTTGCAGTTAAAAGTGAAGGCTAAATATTCAAGAATCTTAGAAATTATAATTGAAAAAATATATTAACCGCATGGTCTATAATTAGTAGCTGTTACCATCTTCGTACAGATTTATAATAAAGGGATTATCAAATCCAGTGATACTCTAACTCCTTTCCCAAAGTGACACCAAGCATAAAACCTGGAAAATATGGAATGTGCTTACTGGCTCCTAAAAGTTACCACACTGTTCCTTATCCGTTTCTATGCTATACTGATTCTGTCCCTAAACCTTTTAATTATCCTCATTTTATTGTCTTGGTTGAAGCAGCTCTACATAATCTCTTCTGTTGATTGATTCTGTGATGTAGGTCTAAAACTGCCCGTCCTAATACGGTAGTGTAATTATACGTATATACTAGGTCATAAACGAACTTTTTTTCTCTGTTTCAAGGGTTATTTTCTTTCTAGTAAACTTAACCATACACATCCACTTCCTGGTGCTTATTTTCGTTTTCCTCTTGTTTCTATTTATTTTCAAGGTTTTTCCTACCCTAATCAGTCATTTCAGCTATCGAGATCCAGAATCTTGCTTTTATTCTTTTTGTTTTTGATTAGTTTTTGTTTTCTTCTTAAAAGGATTTTTTCCTTGCCCTCGAGTCGCTTTGACAATACGATTCCGAGACCAAGTTGAATCTGCGCCCTTCACCGCCATCAAAGGCTGCGTTTCTCCTTTGATCGCTTCCTCCAGACTTAAGGAACGGAAAAAACATTCGTTTGCTTGTTTCCAAGAATTAGAGGTGAGCGTAGGTGATCTCATAAAGGACGCTTAATGTTTTCGCGTCTAGATTCGAAGTTGTATTTTTTTTTTTTTTTTTTTTGCTCGATATTACTTTTAACAAACAATCAAAGACAAATAAGAGAACAGAAACAGAACTATAAACTTCCTCCAAGGCTGGATATTCCACCTCCCAAAAGGCCTCTTTCTCCCAAAAGTTACATTCCGATCTTTCCCAAAATATACGTAAAACTCCACAACTGTTTCCCACAATACTACAATCAAACTGACAAACAGACCAAATTAGAAATCTGACCATTGATCTCTAGATATGACCCTTCACCAATGTAACAACACTCTGCACGCTATGCATTTTAATGGATTGTTCACCAAATCAGATATTTTATATTGTATTATACAAAATTTATGCTCAAGGTTAATTTTTTTTTTTTTAACATTTGATCATTAAGTATAAAACTTGACACTGGGCTCATTCAGGGCACTGCCTTCATTATTGGGATATGATACAAGATTAATGGCCAAGGTTAGAATTCTATTTGATCTGCAACCTCTAAATATGACTTTGACCTCAACCTACACATTAGCTTCGTTAGTAATATAAGCTTGCTGGCAAATATGAAATTGCTGTTTTAGTAATGTTCAAATATTTGGCAAAAGTAAAATTCCATTCAGCCTTTGAACTCGTATTTTAGTCTAATGTTATATGAACCCTCACCTCTTAAGTATAAGACCTTGGCTATACATTGACCTCTTTAACCACTATGGCATTTTAGTGAATTATGCTTGCCAAATATGAATTTAATCTCGTTTACTTCAAGTATATAAAGAATATTAAATTCCATTTTGCCCTTTGATCCTGAGAAATGTCAAACGTTACATTGCTGTCGCTCCCAAAATACAATCAGTCCACCTATAGTAAAATGATCGTGAAAGTCCACACGAAACTTTTCTGTGTGATTCCGTTAACAAACAGACTGCAGGAAAAGCTTAACTTATTCATTGAGGTAAAAGTGACAATTTTTTAAATGAAGGTGATATGAAGAACAGATAGACTGATAGATAGATAGATCGAATATTGAGCATTTCCGATAGATATTTTACAACATATCCGGCTTAATTATTAAATTATTTGTTCTGCTGTTAAAAAAATAATTTTTCTATCAGCCGAGGATATATATAAATATATTTTTTTTTTATCTTTGGCGTGACCGAGCTTTTGAAGAGCCCTGGACATTGGCAGGTTTCATGAAATACGAGAGAGCGTCAGCAGAGAAATGGGTCTGTTTACCCTGCGTCTCGAGGTGAGATATAGGCCATAAAGTGCCAGAATTTATGGCTGAGAAATATACTGGAATAAGGTTCGAGAGGAATAGGCGATGTCCGTTCTTCAAAGAGAAATGCGTGTATCGGTAATGCTTGTGGGGTGAAAATATTTGTCAGTTAAGCTTAAATGATGCGTATATCAATCATAAAATATTTATTATCGACGATGAATGGAATATTTATACTGCTGCTAATCTACTTCAATTAGATAAATACTTCCGGATATTAGTATTAGGCTGTCATTTTGCAAGTTGCATTATAAATCTAATTTCTTATTAAAATGACAAGTCTGTCTGTCTGTACATAGACAGGCACATACTTTCACACACAGATATATATATATATATATATATATATATATATATATATATATATATATATATATATAGATATATATATAGGGCTCATGCCTTTGTATTATAAGGCTGTGAGGTTATGTTAGACCTGCGATAATTTTGCGCTAAGTCGGTTGGTTATGACTTCCATACTCATTGGAGTGTCTTGGGCTTTGATGATAACTTACGAAGTCAGTATTTTTCTTTGGTTATGACAACGGAGATGTTTCAACTCATGATGATAAACTCTAAGTTCATTCTATAGCTTCTTTCTGATGTGAGTTTCTTAGTATAAAAACATTCTCTATTCTCTGAGATTACATGATGAAGATCGGATACAATTTTTACAGGTCTGCCAATGATGATGGCTAATTCAAGTCTGACAACAATCTCGGTTACAAATCATAAAGGAAGCAGACAGTAGCTTGAACATACGAACATACACACAGATGACATAGGTTACAAGTCACGTAGCCCGTTTGAACTATAGGTCACGGTGGTTGTCTCAAGCGGAAGCTTGGATTACTGTTTTCAAAACAACTGACCACAGGTGACGACAAACTAGACACTGACTGATCAACACAACACGTCATCTTAGCCTACTTTATCATATCTGGTCTGATCACATTCCTGCAAGCAAACTGGTTGACCTCTTGGGTCACTGGTTTTAATGAATCATAGTTTTAGTTTTTTATATATGGAATAACATTCCATATATTCTGCTTATGTAGCACTTATATATAATATATTATATATATATATATATATATATATATCTATATATATATATGATATATATATAGAATATATATATATATATATATATATATATATGTATAGTATATATATATATATATATATATATATATATATATATATATATATATATATATGTATATATATGTGTGTGTGTATATTTACTCTAGGTACTTACTGGGATTCTGGCTACAGTGGATAATCATAGTGAGTTCATTATAATTACTAATAATTTCCATATTTTTGGCTAAATCTGATCCATATAAGAATCTATCAAGGGAAAAATAATGGCCTAGGGCTTTTCTTAAAATGAGGAAAGATTGTGAAAACAAACAGATCAAAAGAAATGGAATTACTGTGCAGGAATAACCAAGTCCTGCTAAATGAATGGATCATACACAGAATAATTATCTACGCCGATGGAGTCTCCATAAAAGGAAGCCCACTGCACTAATGAGTTATTCATATATCTATAATTTAGAATTACTAAAGGCTGGTGAGGTTGCTTGAAAAAAATTTCGTTCATTATATATATATATATATTATATACATATACTATATATATATGATATGATATATATAAATATTATATATATATATATATATATATATATATAATATATAGATATATAATATATAATATATATACATATATATATTATCTTAAAAAAAAATGGCAGGTGTGGCGGGGTGAATTGTTAATCTCAGCTTTCTCTGTTTAGTGACAGGAGGGCTTAGCGACATGCACTTGAGTTCCTCGAGAGTGGCTGATGAAAAGAGTTGGAATTGGTGACGATGCGGTTTGGGTTTGTCAAACCCCTTCAAGGAGATCACATGAGGACTGGCTGTGGCACTCGGTTGCTATGCCATTCCAAAAGGCGTGACCGTGTGTGTTATGTTCGTAACGTGTAATGTATGGGGCCCAATAGTCTGAGGTGCTAGAGAAGGTGACACTCTTTGATTACCGGTGTTGAGGTATAGAACACATTTGGAGGAGGACTCGAGGCGCACCCATTGCAAGGTAGTGTACTATTAATTTGAAAAAGTTACCCTTTGAGAGAGAGAAGTGTAGTGTGTCACATTCATTTAATATTTCTTTACATGTTGGGGTGATATAATAAATATGTCTCTTTGTTTCAGATGGGTTCATGGCATTATACAAGAGAATGGGTTCTCTAAAAAGACCGTTGACTACTTAAAATGCATAATTAATCAGATTGTGAGATTTATGGGAAAAGTTTACTTAATCTGGTTCGGGAGAATAGAATGACAGTTTATGTTCTTTTGAGGGTCAGACTTAGTTCTTTTATTTACTTCATTTTTATTCATTTTGTTCCATATAATGTTTATCTAGTTTGGGAAATAAAAAGTATATTTTTTGTATCTACGAGGATTGCGTTAGCCCAGCTTGTATTTTTAGCTTGATCCATTTGCAGAAGGATAACCAACAACGAAAGGTAAGAAGGTTGCCTGTTTGTTTATTTTATTTAAACTAGTTGCTGTGTATAGTCGTATAGACTCGGCAAGAGGTGGTGGCAGCGAGTAAAAAACTTTTCATAGGCTGTAGATACACTTCTGAAGAGACTATAGCTAGATTAGGCATATTTTTTGGGGGGAAAAGGGTTGTAATTATGTCACAGGCATCTCATGTTATTGCTGAGTTAGGGGTTCGAGGTTGTCTCTCTCTGCGCCACAGCCAGTGTCTTTAGCCAACACTTTGTGTGAAGTTATGTTTCGGGGATTCGGAAATTAAAGTGTAATTTTTGGCATATTGAAGTGTTTATCGGGTATATAAGTTTTGGGCTCCGGTCATATGAAGACATGAGTGTAATTTCATTGTTTACTTTCTTTCTTTCTTTTTTCTCTTTTTATTGGTGATTAATATGCTCAAAAGTGTGTTTTTGTTTTTGATGTCCCTCGAGATTCGGCGGACATTGGTGGTTTTGTGGCAACATAGGCAGGGATATTTGATGATTTGGTGGGGGTTACGCCCTGGGAGAAGAGAGAGGGAGGAGATTGGTGAGAGAGTACGCCCTGAGCGAGAGAGAGAGGGGCCGAAGTGTCTGAGAGAGAGACAGAGAGAGAGAGACGCAAGTGGGAGGGATTGGTGGTTTGCTAAGCGAAGGGGTTTTTCTCTCGAACTTTTTGTTGTTGTTGTCTTCTGCCGTGCTGTTCCCGGCGCGACCTTGTATTTAATATTAACAGTTATACATATTGGTGATTTACTGCGTGGTGCATGTTTGTTTTTTTTTATCTCTTTTATTGAGGGATGCTTGGTATTAATTTTTTTGGATTGGGATTTGTTTATGTATAAATACATTAATGTTATTGAGGTCAGGGAGGATTGTAAAGTATAAGAGCTTTCGTAAAGAGAGCAAATGGCTGACGCAAGTGGTATGCAGACTCTGCTTCATCACATTACGAATATTAGTGCGTGCATGAGTCCATTTCGTTGAGTGGTGGATGTGGTTCTTTCACAGCCAGTACAAATCTTTATTGAAGGTGTAAATAATTATTTAAGCGCAAAAGGGATAGCAGATGATGTTGAGGCATTCAGAGAGGTGGAAGCTCTGTTAGATTTCAATAAGGATGATCTTTCCTATTGTTGCAGGAATTTTCAATATGCAAAATGTCAGACATGGGCTGATTTGCAAGCATTTTTAAGAGCAGTTTATGGCTCAGAGGAACACGGGGATATGGTGAGAGATCTCAGAGGGCTATATAAAATACGGAAAGGCACAACAAGCCTCATCGAACATAGCTCAAAACTTTTTGACTCGGCGGGAGAATGGACAGAAAAATTGAAAACCTCTAAGTGGGTAAAGGGGGTAGTGTCTCACTTGACAATTTACATAACTGATTCATTTTGCGATGTTGTTGCACGACGTACTGGATGCAATAGCGGGTAATTTTGATGAAAAGATTGAACTACATCAGACGGAGAATTAATTTATGCCCAAATTCTGAAACATATGTCTAAATGTCCCACTGTAGATAGTACATTTTTTTAATGGGACCGGCTCGAGAAATGTAGTGCAAAGAGACACAGAATTTTCTTCTCCCTGTATGTGTGCAAAAGTTGAATGTAATAGAAGATCGATCGATCAAAGGCAACAGCAGTTGAGTTGCTACAATTGTAATAAACCAGGGCACCCTAAGAAAATGTGTAGAGTTAAATGTTGTAGAATGAGTAAGAATGTGGATCGCTAATGGCAATCTTGTCCGTCTCAGATACGGAAAGATGTGAGGCCTGCACCTCAAAGTTCTGGGAGTTATAATATGAGAACTTCCCAGGCAGGTCACTTAAGAGGGCAAAGGGATCAGCGAAATTTTTGGAAGGCCGATCAACAAAAAGGGTACAGATGATTTGAACATGCCATTGTGGTCTCATGGGGGAAACCCCAGAGCCCAGGCCTATAGTTTACGGAACAGTGGAGGACGTTGATGTCCCAGTATTTATTGATATTGGCGTGAGTATCAACTTGATGGATCACAATTTGTATCAATCCATGTTCTCCACCTTATTCCCTTTGAAACCTCAACTGAGACGGTGGGTGATGTGCAAGCCCATAGATTAAACACCCTGGGTTGTGTTCAAATACGGTTAAGATTAAACACCCTGGGTTGTGTTCAAATACGGTATTTTTACTCTCGGTGATAGAGTATTAATAGAAGAACCATTTTTGGTTTTATGAAAATTGGTTGCATTGGGGCAAACAGACTTTTGCTGGGTCATCCTGCATGTAGGAGACACAAGATTTCAATCCATGCGGATGTTAATGGGATAACTGTTGGAATACCTGGTGTTTTTCTTCCTTATGAGGATGCGATTAGAACTGAGGATATGGAGATTATTCATAAAGGGGATGTGTTTGGCGGGGCTAATGGTGATGATACTGGGGCTATGGGGAGTGGTAATATTAAAACCCACACTGATGATACGGGGAATAACTGCGGTGATGCTATGCGAGATATCGTAGTCCACGATGGTAACAATTTTGGTGAATTGTGACAAGGGCATTATGGGTGGTGATACTGATACTAATATTGATATTATTACTTGATAACCTCCACAATGGGGTAGATTGCAATGAGAACCAACCAAGTGTGGTTTGATGTTTATGGGATCGTGGGACGGGGAGCTACTAACACAAATATAAAGGTGTTTTATCAGAGGATGTTGTGTTAATGCCAGGTTCAAAGACTATGGTAAAAGTAAAGTTGAGGGAAGTGAGAAAACCCGCAGATGTGTGTGTAATTGAGGGTAGCAAGAAGCTAAGAGGGATTATTAGCATGGCATCAGTGAACAGTGTCTCAAACACTGGTGTTACGTGGTTAGAATTATTGAACTGTAATGATACAGTTAGGAAATACCAAAGGAATACATATGTATTAGATCTCCAAGATTGGAGTAGTGACAGAGGTTCAGTGGCTATCGTAGAGGGGAAATCTGAGTTTTCAGAGGCAGAAATGCAATCAAGGAAACGAATATTTAGAGAACATTATTTAGCTAATGCGGATTATAGTGAGCATGTTGAAGCGGTAAGCGAGCTCTTGGCAGAATTTAGGGATACAGTAGCCTTACAAGGGGATAAACTGGGATTGACTAATGTGTTAGGACATAAGGTAAACTTAGAGAATGGCAAAAAACCTATTTATATTCCTGTATACCGCATACCTTTCAAAATCAGAGAACAGGTAGAGAAAGAGGTCAATAAATGGGAAGAAGAAGGAATCATTAGGCCTAGTGTGTCTCCATACAACTTTCCTTTGTTAGCAGTGCCTAAGAAGGACGGTTTCTGTATGCGTCGATTTTAGACGTTTAAATGAAAAGACAATCCCTGAAAACCATTATCCAGGTGTGCATATTCAAAATATTTTTGTAGAAATCGGGGACATAATATTTATAGCTCAATTGACTTAGCGCAGGGTTTTCTGCAGGTCCCTCTTAGTGAGAGTAGTAAGGAATATACGGCTTTTTCAGTGCCCAAGGGACACTATGAATTTACGCGAATGCCGTTCGGCTTATTGGGAAGTCTGATGACTTTTACCAGATTGGTGAACACAGTTTTGCACGGGTTATTGGGTAAAAATGTTTTTGTATATATGGATGATATTTTAGTCGCAACAGACACGATCGTGCAACACCTGGAAGTGCTTACAGAAGTACTGAGGAGGCTTAGATTAGCGGGGTTGAAAATTAAGCTAGCTAAGTGTTCATTCTTGAAAAAGCAAATCACATATTTAGGCCACGTCATATCCAAGGAAGGGGTTAGAGTAAACGACGATAAAGTCAAAGCAATAGCGAATTTTCGCACCCCGAGATCAAAGAAAGAAATTAAGTCACTCCTGGGTATCGCCGGTTTCTTCAGGAGGTTTGTGAAAGGGTTTTCTAATATAGCAGCTCCCCTAACAAATATATTGCGGGAAGATGTTCAATTTCAATGGGGGAAACCCCAGTCTGAGAGTTTTCAAAAGTTTAAAGACGCGTTAATGAATTCCCCCGTTCTGAAGTTTCCAGATTTCAGCAAACCATTCACATTAGTGACTGATGCCAGTCAGGAGGGTATAGGTGCTTGCCTTATGTAAAAGTTTGATGGGAAATTCAATCCCATAGCCTTTTATAGCAGGAAGTTCAGGACAAAGGGCAGCAATGAGAGATCAATGGCTACCATAGGTAAAGAAGCCTTTGCAATAGTATCAAGTCTGGTTCAATTTTAAAATGCTACTGAGGGTGAATAAAGTAGAAGGCCTTACAGACCACAAGCCATTATTAGATCTTTTTAATAAGCCCGATTTGTCGCCTTAAAAGAGCTCGATGGTTTCTAACTATCAGAGATTTCGATACAAAGCTCAAATATATAGAATGCAAATTAAATGTAGTAGCGGACGCCCTTAGTATAAGTTTTTATGACACAGAAGGATTTCAAGTTGTGCTAGTCACTAGCGAGTCTATACAATGGGATCTGGGTCTCATAGAGCAAAGGCAGGATTAAGATGAAATTTTGGGAGACGCAAAGCATTTCTTAGAGGGGATTAGTCAGGAAAACGTTATAAGTTACCTTTTTCGGGTTTAGAGTTAGAAGGCAATCTATTGATCAGGAAAATTATCAAAAAAATTTTATATTGAGAAACTAGTGAAAGTATAGGAGATACGACACAGATCGTAATTCCGAAAGTCCTAATTCCCGTGGTTTTGGATATAGTACATTGCAGGTTCGGTAGTCCGCACTTGGCGGGGATAGAATAAACGTATAATGAGGTGCGTGCTAATACATTTGGAAAAACATGGGAAAAAGATGTGTTAAATTTTTTTGGAAAACTGTACAGTAATGTAATGCATGCAAACCTGCAAGGATAACTTCTTGCAAATTAGGGTCATATCCGATACCAAGTAAACCTTTTCAGAGAATATATATGGATATCCTAGGAAATTTTTGTGAGTCTAGATATGCGAATAAGTACTTGTTAGTAATAATAGATGAACTTACGAGGATAGTAGAAATGTTTCCACTTAAGCATAAAACGGCTGAAGAAGTAGCTATAGCATTTTTCAATGGTATTATTTGCAGATATGGCTCACCTGAAGTTTTATTGACCGACAATGGCAGAGAATTTGTAAACAAAACTTTAGAATGTGTAGCGAAAGTCATGGGGATACAGAGAGTAACAATTATTCCATACAGACCTGAAAGCGAACAATGGGTTGTGTGAACGAGCAAATAGGAAAGTGCTCAAAGCTCTCAGGAAGACTGTAGGTGGTAATAATAAAATTTGGACAGATATATTGATATTGTTAGACATAATATTAACACTTTGGTTAGTGTTCCATTCAAATGTCTCCATTTGAAGCTTTGTTTGGTTGCCCAGCACGAGGTACATTTGATCTGTTAATTATACCTCATCATAGGGAGGATACAATCGAATAATTAATATCTACAGGGAGAGAGAGAAATGCTTGTCTCATCCACAATCTAGAGACCACGACTCGAGAAATGGTGGAAAGAAGTAATAGCAAAACATCTGATCCCAAAATCAATGTCGGAGACAAAGGTATCTCTAAAAATCAACATGAGAAATGAGCTAAACTACAAATTGGGTCCAAAATTTGAGGGTCCTTTTAGAGTCATAGAGGAAAAGATTGGAAACAGATTTGTAGTCTTAGAGGAAAAAACAGGTTGGTCGAAATTAACACATATATCAAAACTGAAAAGGGTTGGTTGTGGTAACTAATATAATGTCGCGCAGTTGCATTTTTTTTCTGGTTTTTGCAAATTGATGGTGAAATGTGTTTAATGTTTTTTTTTTCTCTTTAATATTTTTTTTCTCTTTCATTTCTTCTACTATTTTTCTTATTATGCACAAACTGTGGCGTTTTGGTAAATATTTTACGTGGAAAATCGGCTTGAAAATATGGCAAATTTCTGTTAAGCTGAGAAATATTATGATAAGGACGTTGTGGTTCCTGTGTTTATGGGGTTTTGGGGCTGAATTTTTGTGGTTTTTTGGGTGGTGGATTTTTGGGGCTGAGTTTTTTGGGGGCTATTTGGAGAGTAACGATTTTTGAGGTTACAAATCTGACTAGACAAATCTATAGTGCGATTTGAACATATGAGGTATTCACAGGTGGATTATTGCTGATAATGCTGTGATGAGTCCAGTTGCTGATTTTTCCTTTCTGAGTTGATTACTCGGAGATTTGCACTGTTTTCAGATATGTTGATTATGACATTCCATGGGGATGTATGTAAGAGGTCAATTCTGGTCGATGGGATATGTTGCGGTAGCAAATTCCGTAACGATACATACTGCGTTTATGGAGGAAAGCGCTGGATTATATATATATATATACATATATATATATATATATATATATATATATATATATATATATACATATATATATATGTTTTTCTCTGTGTATGTTTTGTAATGGGGAAAGTACAATTATTATTATTTTTTTTTCCTTTTTCTATGAGGGATGTTCGTAATCGGAGTTAAGCTTTACATAGCATTTCTATTATAGACTGGAGGTATAATTTATAGGGGTATATGAGTTAGATAGAAGGGGTATTCGGCGTTATATTTCATGAAGGTTAAATATATAAACAGTGCAGGGGTTTTGCTGTTAGACATTATGGTTTTTTATAGTATATTTGTCAGATATAGGATTACTTGTGAGGATTCAGTGGGTAAAAATCATATTTTGTTTAGTGAGGAATTTTTAATAATTGACTAGGAGACTGGGTATATTAGTTAATGACAGATTTGTGTGGTAAAGCAAGACTTTAGTTTTTTTATGATCATGTAGACTTTTCAAATATGGACACACGATTACTTTAGAGAATTCCCAACTTCTCGTGATGGGGACGTCGGAAACAGCTTGGTTCTACAGTACCAGAGGTCGAATCTATACACGAGTGGCGATGCTATGGATTGCCTTTGCAATGGATTAGATGTTGTCGGTGGATCGTCTCAGGATATGTTCTGGGTCAAATCAGGAGTCTACAATCTTCTACGAGGCAGGTGCGAGACGCACTTGCATGGAAGACACGAGACCTTGACAACGAGATGTTGGATACAATTACGAGGGTCGCAGACACTGAATAATGGTGCATGCTGATTTGTTTCGAGATGGTTCACGTGCTCAGCCTGGGTCTACAACTATTCGACAAAGGTGTTCGTGAAACACTTACATGGACTCACGAGGCGGCTCAAGTTCTGCCTATCTAAGAGACGGATGAATTCTTTTTCAGCGAACGCTTCACAATTCCAGTGGTTGCATTTATGATATCCATCGTGATAGTCGAAATATGTGTTATGGGGGCTATCTTGCAAACATTATGAACCATTATATACTAGTTGCTGATGTGGTGTGCGACGGGAGTGCACAAAGGACATAAGTGGCCGAGCCATCTTAAAAAAAATACCAGGTGTGGCTGTGAATTGTTAATCTCAGCTTTCTCCGCTTAGTGACAGGAGGGCTTAGCGACATGCAAACTTGAATTCCTTGAATGAGTGCGTGGAATTGAAGAAAAGGAGTCGTAATTGGTGACTATGCAGTATGGGTTTGTCGACCCCTTCAGGAGATCACATGAGACTGGGTGCGGCACTCGGTTGCTATGCCGTTCCAAAAGGCGTGACTGTGTGTGTGTGTGTGTTCGTGACGTGTATGTATGGGGCCCAATAGTCCGAGGTGCTAGAGAAGGTGACACTCTTTGATTACAAGTGTTGAGGTATAGAACACATTTGGAGGAGGACTTGAGGCGCACCCATCGCAAGGTAGTGTACTATTAAGACTTTGAAAAAGTTACCCTTTGAAAAGAGAGAGAGAAGTGTAGTGTGTACACGTTCATTTAATGTTTCTTTACATATTGGGGTGATACAATAAATATGTCTCCTTGTTTCAGTTGGGTTCATGGCATTATACAAGAGAATGGGTTCCCTAAAAACACTTGACAATTTAAATGCATAATCAATCAGATTGTGAGATTTATGAGAAAAGTTTACTTAATCTGGTTCGGGAGAGTAGAATGACAGTTTACGGTCTTTTGAGGGTCAGACTTAGTTCTTTTATTTACTTCATTTTTATTCATTTTGTTCCATATAATATTTAGCTTATATTTTTAGCTTGATTCCATTTGGAGAAGGATAACCAGCAACGAGAGGTAAGAAGGTTGCCTGTTTGTTTATTTTATTTAAACTAGTGCCGTATAGTCGTATAGACTCGGCAAGATATATAATATGTATGTATAATGTTAAGAAATTTCAAGATCCCGGTAATACCACGAGCGCTAGGGAATACGATATTTCCCTAAGGTATTGGACGAGATGTGGCTAGAAGCTGCTTATTATTTTCATGAAACTCTTTGTATAGTGACAAACATATTACAAACACTCTTACCTGGACACCATCACATAAGCTTTTTTCTGTTTTACAAATGACTGAATACAGAACCTGTCTGTGAGTTTGAGAGAATTATGTGTGCGTATGTATGAGAGAGAGAGAGAGAGATTATTCACTTGAAATTATTATGTGTATTTGTGTGTGTGTAGAGAGAGAGAGAGAGAGAGAGAGAGAGAGAGAGAGAGAGAGATTATTCACTTAAAATTATGTGTATTTGTGTGTGTGTGTGTGTGAGAGAGAGAGAGAGAGAGAGATTATTCACTTAGAATATGTGTATTTGTGTGTGTGTGTGTGTGTGTGAGAGAGAGAGAGAGAGAGAGAGAGAGAGAGAGAGAGAGAGAGAGAGGTTATTGGATTGTAATCGAGAAAAAAATAATAAAGATTCGTAAATTTGTTTCTTTTATTCTACAATAGTTCTTTACCTGTGGATCCGACCAACATTATCCATCACACAAATTGGTGTTGTCAACACAACGGAGCTTCTATTGTTGCATAAAACGAATAGTTTTTATCCTTGGTACACAAAAGGGATTTATACTGCTAATTGACACCACAGTTCCTCCGTCTCATTCATTTTCTTTCTTCTCGTTCACTAACACCAGGGAAATATGTGCCTAGAATCGTAAGTATGTTTAAAGAGAGAGAGAGAGAGAGAGAGAGAGAGAGAGGTTGGGGCGGGGTAAGCTATTCATTCTAAATTATTTAGATCGCAGTGACAAATAAATTGAATTCATCCCAATGTAGCTGTTTGATCAAATGAGATAATTTCTTTTTAATTTGAAAATTTGAACTATAACAGGACAAGGTTGTCGGAAAATAGTACAAACCATTTGGACGCGTTATATCAAACATTTTGATAGGGAAAGTAGATGTTTCTAATATGAAACGTTCCTTTCAAGAAAGTTAAATATTGGTTATACAGTTACCTTGCGTAAAAAGGCGTGGCAGGTTCCATTTTCCATCCACCTTCAAATTAAAATATTGATGGCGAAGGTCAGCATTATTTGAATGATATCTTCTTGGGTAAAAGCTTTTGAGACAAGAAAAAAGTGATCGCTAAAAAAATTACTTTTGTCTCACAGAATACTTGATTCACACGAGAATGTTATGATCCAGATCAGTAATCAAATGACAGAATAACGAAAGCCGTCGAACACTGGGTTCACACACACACACACAAAATAATAAGTAAAATAAATAAATTACAGAAAAAATAAGTAGTATACATCTATGGCGAGACAGTACATAACCCTCAAATTCTAAAAGAAGTTTATACAGACGCCCTATCGCTCTTAACTGCATGGCAACAGTAAATTCAGTTCAGTTGAGTTTAACCACATACTCATTTTAAAAGAGTATGTAAGGTTTCCAACGCTTCTGTTACTTTCCAGCAAACCTGTACTAACTCTTCAGTTTTACCTTCAAGTGGTTATCAATTTATTTTTCAAGGCTTACACATTTTTATTATGCCTACTGACGCTTGCTTTCTCTTAAGGTTAAGACTAAGGAGTCTCTTGTGATATGAGTTTACGTGCTCTGATGTTCACTGTGTAACTGTTACGATTAATGAAAACAAAATATAGCCTCCTTTTTCTTTGTTAACCATTGTACCATGGGCAAACTGCGGAAGCCAACTGATCTGCTTAATGACTATATACTCCATTTTTTTAAACAATTTTCTTTTGCTAATACGAGTCAGCTTGCTTATTTTATCAAGTACTACATGGGAACAATTACCACGACTTCTTTGTCCTTACATTAGAAGTATTTCCTCTTGAAAGGAGTGGCAGATAAATGAGGCATAAAGTCTTCATCCAACTTCTTCAAACATCCTCTATAAAAATGGATGTAACCATTTCAGTTTCCATGGCTACCAATGAAAACTCTTTACAAAATTCATGTAAAAAAATCCCCACTGGAAGAGAATAATTTTTGTAGAGGAGAGATCTGGTATATAATTGGAAAAAAGACATCTTTCCTTCCCAGTCTCGTTTTATGGATTCTCTCCACTTTTACGGCAATCATCGAATGTCACCTCTCCCAGATGTATTGATCTTTTTTCGTTTCTAGTCTTGACATTCGACGTTCCCTCGGCAACCGTTTGTTTCCCGAGGCCTAAACCCAGACAACTTTATGCGCTTCGTATCGTATCGTCATCAGATCGGCCATAAACAGGTCCTTTTATGCGATGAAGTAATCGCATTCTGTGAGATGTGTCCGAATTGATGCGACGACGGGAGATACAGACAGGCAGACAGAAATTATTCCGTTTTCAGGAACAGCTTTGAAAATTTAATATCAACTGGGACATATCTTTACCCCTCATACCATTCAGCCATCCACTGCGTCCCAAATGAAAGAACATCACTATGTCATTTTCGCGGTGATAAAAGATTGGTTCTATCTGGACCGTGGTTGTTATGTTACTTATTTACTTCCCTCGCTTGACGTCTCTCTCTCTCTCTCTCTCTCTCTCTCTCTCTCTCTCTCTCTCTCTCTCTCTCAATAAGATTCGACCTTACGGCAGCCCAATCAACTTTACTTCCTTAGCTTGTCGTTTCTCTCTCTCTCTCTCTCTCTCTCTCTCTCTCTCTGTGTGTGTGTGTGTGTGTGTGTTAAATAAGATTCGATCTTATAGCAGTGCAATCAAATTTCATGAATCAATTAATGAAATAACAATCACTCCAATTTTAGAAGTTATTTTATTCATTAGGCATCAGGCAATACTGACGAGTAAGTGTTTCTTGGATACTTCTATAATATAGAGGAATTCTAGAGCTCTTGCTATTTTAGCTATAGAATAAGATACAACATTTTTAAAGTTGACATAAGCGAAGCGACGTTCCCATTGTTCCCTATTACCTCTGAGCATGCGCCAGCATTCCAGCGGCAAGGAGGTCAAGTGCTTGTTAACAGACCAATAACTAAAGCCTTCATATTTTGAATAACAAGTTTATTATTATTTTTTGTATGTTTGTTTGTTGGGAGAAGGGTAAATTTGCTTCTGACAAATAATAGGAGAAAATTTTTCACTATGGTTCTGTGCAACGCTGGTCGATTAATTGGTGCTTCACGGATAACAAAATTATCCAATTACGATGTGATCAAACACTGGCTGTGTTGAGTATGTATATGAGAGAGAGAGAGAGAGAGAGAGAGACATGATGATAAAGTGCTCTAATGTGCAAGATACTATAAGGAAGGAGGAGAAATAAGGCACTGTCATTCTTTGTTGATCCTTCGCTATGTCGTTGACACATGTTTTTATTTTGTATATATATATTATATGTATATATATATATTTTTTTTTTCTTGTGTGCATAATGTGTATAATACTATATATTCCTGTGTATAGATGTATAATTCATTATATATATATATATATATATATATATATTATATATATAATATAAACATATACATATATACATCGAGCTACAAATGTCCTTTAATATCTAATTCGCTCTACCTCCTCTTGCGGTGGCGGTGTGGGTATAAGCTTCACTGTCGTCCTTGATTTGTTTGGTGTCGATGGTTCGCGCCCGGGAGCCGACAAGTCTCTTATCGCCTAAAAAATTCCCCTTCGGTTAAGCATATATGAAAATATATTAATTCCGAGGTAGAGCGAATTAGATATTGAAGGACATTTGTAGCTCGATGTATGTATATGAATTACGGTAATGTGATATGACACATATTTATATATATATATATTATATATTATATATATATATATACTAGATATATTATTATATTATTTTCAAATATTTCCAAAAACATATTAGAATGTAGTTATTTTTTACTCAGGATTTCATAGCTGCAGTGAAAGTTTACATTTGCCCCAGCTAACATCCTTAAAATGTTTGTTTAAGGACCTCTATGGTATTCCTTTTGTATGTGATACTTTCTACTTTTAACAATTATAATAATAATATTTTGTAGGAGCCTAATATTTAAGTGTACTGAATTATACGATTGTACGATACCTTTTACTCATAACAATTATTTAGAAGCCATGCAAAAGCTTAAGTTTAGATATCTGCCCTCGTATGAGCTGCAGTCGCGAGAACATAAATGTGAACTCAAATTCCCTAACTCTTGAAAATTAGATTTTAGTTCAAAAAGTGATACAGTTCATCCTGATCATAAATTATATAATTTTCAGCATCATTCCAAATGAAACATGTGATTGCATTGATAGAAGCCCATCAGATTCATTAAGAGATTCCATTACTCGTTGTGATGATTGACATCTGGGTATGACAGTCATTCAGTTGACCTTCACAACTGTCATAAAAAAAAAGGTAGAAAATATTGCGAGAAAATACTAAGTACTTATTTGTGATTGGTAATCGAAATGCGCATTTCAATCATTTATGATTACTTTATCAATCAAAACTGATCTTGATCGAGGTGGTGAATCAGTGGTGAATATTTTATATACATGACATACATAAATGCATATCTCAAATATATATACACAGACACACAGACACAGACACACAGACACACACACACACACACACATATATATATAATATATATATATATATATATATATATATATATATATATATATATATAGATATATATATATTATATATATATATATATATATACATATCATATATATACATAATATACTATAGGTACATACCATACATACATACATTCCATGTATATGTACATATACACTAGTTATATTATTCCCTATATATACATATTTATATTTATATGTATATAAAAGTGTGTAGGTACACACACACACAATGGAAATGTTGCACTAGAAATTTAATCTCCAGAAAGGATGTGCACTCAATCAGAGGTATTTTTCAGTGGCTGAGAGATGTGAAGTTGGCATAATGTTGAATAACATTTACTGATTATACATATAATATATGTATATATATATATATATATATATATATAATATTATTATTATACATATACATACATACATACATATATATTATATACATATATATATATATATATATATATATATATATATATATATATATAATCAAGAACTTCTAATCGTCATTATGCCGACTTCAACCCTCTTAACCACAAGAGAGGGAAAACCTACTGATTGACGAATATCGTTTCTTGAGATTAACTTTCCGGTGCAAAACTGCCATTAATTTCCCATCCGGTGGAGAGGGAATTCTGAGCGATTGCTTGATGGAAACGAAAACTCCCTTGGCGTCGTCCGCGAATGCAGGAAATGGATGCGTGTCTGAGTGTTCTCGTTAGACTAAGTGATGAACCTCTATTGGAAGAAGAGTGGTTTTGAAAACACGAAATATTTCGATCAGAAACTCTTGGTGGACGACTGAGTATTTCCTGCAAGGTCAAACGTTTCTTGACATATGAGAATATTTTCTGGCAGCTTGGTGATTCATCGTTCTAAGTAGAGTCTTATTTAAACACCTGTTTAGTTTTTTCTCTTAAAGAAAAGCATTGAGATGGTTTTGTCTGTCCGTCCGCGCTTTTTCTGCCCGCCCTCATATCTTCAAAACTATTGAGGCTAGAAGGCTGCTAATTAGTGTGTTGATAATCCACCCTCCAATCATCAAACATACCAAATTGCAGCCCTCTAGACTCAGTTTCATTTCATTTAAGGTTGAAGTTTATCATGATCGTGCGTTTGGTACACCAACAGCACAGCCACCACGGCCGGTGTCACATATAATTTGCACTCCTTTCAATTTGGAGTCCCCAGTCATTATTGTACATATAAAAGTAACTCCCCATTCGTTATTAAACGTATGATTTGCACTCACCCAATCCACATTATACGTGTAATAAACACCCACTGTAAAATAAGCACTCCCCTAGTTTCTTTGTGAATTGTAAATATGCTGAGAACTATTAAAAGCCAAGCCAAGAAAAGCCAAGGAAAGCCAAACCAAGCCAAGGAAAGTCGAGCCAAACCAAGGAAAGTCAAGCCAATCCAAGGAAAGCCAAGCCAAGCCAAGGAAAGCCAAGCCAAATAAAGCCAAGCCAAGCCAAGCCGAACCAATCCAATCCAAGCTAAGGAGCCACCAAATCCAAAAACCAAAGACAATGAAAACCAAGGAAAAACTAGTCAGCTAAGCCAAGGATAGCAAAGCCAAGACAAGGAAAGCCAAGGAACCAAGCCAAGCCAGGCCAACCAAGCCAGGCCAACCAAGCCAAGCCAATCCAGGCCAAGGAAAGCCAAGCCAAGTAAAGGTAAGCCAGGGAAAGCTAAGCCAAGGAAAGCTAAGGAAAGCCAAACGAAGCCAATCCAAGCTAAGCCAAGAAAAGCCAAGGAGAGCCAAGCGAAGCCAAAGGAAGCCAAGCCAAGGAAAGCCAAGCCAAATCAAGCTAAGGAAAGCCAAGACAAGCCAAGGAAAGCCAAGCCAAACCAAGCTAAGGAAAGCCAAGTCAAGAAAAGCCAAGCCAAGCAAAGCCAAGCAAAGCCAAGGAAAGCAAAGCCAATGAAAGCAAAGGAAAACCAAGTCAAGCCAAGCCAAGCCAAGCCAAGGATATCCAAGCCAAGCAAAGCGAAGGAAAGCCAAGCCATGCCAAGCCAAGGAAAGCCAAACCAAGCCAAGCCAAAGCCAACCAGCCAAGCCCAAGCAGCCAAACAAGGAAAGCCAAGCCAAGGCAAGGGAAGCAAAGCAATTCCAATGAAAGCCAAACCAAGGAAAGCCAAGTCAAGGAAAGCCAAGACAAGCCAAGGAAAGCATAGCCAAGGAAAGCCAATGAAAGCCAAAACAAGCCAAGGAAAGCCAAACCAAGGAAATACAAGCCAACCCAAGCCAAGCCAATGAAAGCCAAAGCCAAGCCAAGCCAAGGAAAGCCAATGAAAGCCAATACCATGCAAAGCCAAGAAAAGCCAGAGCCAAGAAAAGCCGAGCCAGAGCCAAGCCAAGCCAAGCCAAGCCAAGCCAAGCCAAGCAAACCAAACCAAGGAAAGCCAGTGCCATGCTAAGCCAAGCCAAGGAAAGCCAGAGCCATGCCAAGCCAAGCCAAGGAAAGACAGAACCATGCCAAGCCAAGCCAAAGAAATCCAGAGCAAGCCAAGAAAAGCCAGAGCCAAGCCAAGCCAAGCCAAGGAAAGCCAGATCCATGCCAAGCCAAGCCAAGTCAAGCCAAGCTAAAGAACGCCATGCCAAGCCAAGCCAAGGAAAGCCAGAATCAAGCCAACCCAAGCCAAGGAAATCCAGAGCCAAGCCAACCCAAACAAGGAAAGCCAGAGTCATTCCAAAACGAGCCAAGGAAAGACAGAACCTTGCCAAGCCAAGCAAAGGAAAGCCAGAGCCAAGCCAAGGAAAGTCACAGCCAAGCCAACCCTAGCCAAGGAAAACCAGAGCCATGCCAAGCTAAGCCAAGGAAAGTCACAGCCAAGCCAACCCTAGCCAAGGAAAACCAGAGCCATGACAAGCCAAGCTAAGGAAAGACAGAACCGTATCAAGCCAAGCCAACGTAAGCCAGAGCCAAGCCAACCCAAGCCAAGGAAAGTCAGAGCCAAACCAAATTAAGCCAGGGAAAGCCAAAGCCAATTCAAATAAAGCCAGAATCAAGCTAAGGAAAGCCAGAGCCAAACCAAGCCAAGAAA
Source organism: Macrobrachium nipponense (assembly GCF_015104395.2). Lineage (NCBI taxonomy): Eukaryota > Metazoa > Arthropoda > Malacostraca > Decapoda > Palaemonidae > Macrobrachium > Macrobrachium nipponense. The sequence continues at coordinate 42,039,401 of NC_061089.1, read as the reverse complement.
AGCCAGAGCCAAGCTAAGCCAAGTCAAGGAAAGTCAGAGTCAAGCCAAGCCAAGCCAAGGAAAGCCAGAGCCAAGCCAACCAAAACCAATGAAAGCTAGATCCATGTCAAGCCAAGGCAAGGAAAGCCAGAGCCAAGCCAAGCCAAGCCAAGCCAAGGAAAGTCAGAGCCAAGCCAAGCCAAGCCAAGGAAAGCCAGATCTAAGCCAAGCCAAGCCAACCCAGACCAAGGAAAGTTAAATCCATGCCAAACCAAGACAAGGAAAGCCAGATGCAAGCCAAGCCAAGCCAAGGAAAGCCAGAGCCAAGTCAAGCCAAGCTAAGGAAAGCCAGAGCCATGCCAAGCCAAGCCAAGTCAAGTCTAGCCAAGGAAAGTCAGAGCCAAGCCAAGCCAAGGAAAGCCAGAACCAAACCAACCCAAGCTAAGCCAAACAAGGAAAGCCAGAGTCATTCCAAAACGAGCCAAGGAACCATGCCAAGCCAAGCCAGGGAAACCCAGAGCCAAGCCAACCCTAGCCAAGGAAAGCCAGAGCCATGCCAAGCCAACCCTAGCCAAGGAAAGCCAGAGCCATGCCAAGCCAAGCCAAGGGAAGACAGAGCCATATCAAGCAAAGCTAACGTAAGCCAGAGCCAAGCCAACCCAATCCAAGGAAAGTCAGAGCCAAGCCAAATTAAGCCAAGGAAAGCCAAAGCCAATTCAAATAAAGCCAGAACCAAGCCAACCCAAGCTGAGGAAAGCCAGAGCCAAACCAAGCCAAGAAAAGCGAGGGCCAAGCTAAGCCAAGCCAAGGAAAGTCAGAGTCAAGCCAAGCCAAGCCAAGGAAAGCCAGAGCCAAGCCAACCCAAACCAATGAAAGCTAGATGCAAGGCAAACAAGACAAGGAAAGCCAGAGCCAAGCCAAGCCAAGCCAAGGAAAGTCAGAGCCAAGCCAAGCCAAGCCAAGAAAACCAGAGCCAAGCCAAACCAAGCCAACCCAGACCAAGGAAAGTTAGATCCATGTCAAACCAAGACAAGGAAAGCCAGATGCAAGCCAAGCCAAGCCAATGAAAGCCAGAGCCAAGTCAAGCCAAGCAAAGGAAAGCCAGAGCCATGCCAAGCCAAGCCAAGTCAAGTCAAGCCAAGGAAAGCCAGAACCAAACCAACCCAAGCCAACCCAAACAAGGAAAGCCAGGGTCATTCCAAAACGAGCTAAGGAAAGACAGAACCATGCCAAGCCAAGCCAGGGAAACCCAGAGCCAAGCCAACCCTAGCCAAGGAAAGCCAGAGCCATGCCAAGCCAAGCCAAGGAAAGGCAGAGCCATATCAAACCAAGCTAACGTAAGCCAGCCAAGCCACCCAAGCCAAGGAAAGTCAGAGCCAAGCCAAATTAAGCCAGGGAAGAAAGCCAAAGCCATTCAAATAAAGCAGAACCAAGCCAACCCAAGCTATGAAAGCCAGAGCCAAGCCAAGCCAAGAAAAGCCAGGGCCAAGCCAAGCCAAGCCAACGAAAGCCAGAGTCAACCCAAGCCAAGCAAAGGAAAGCCAGAGCCAAGCCAACCCAAACCAATGAAAGCTAATCCATGTCAAGCCAAGACAAGGAAAGCCAGAGCCAAGCCAAGGAAAGGCAGAGCCAAGCATAGCCAAGCCAACCCAGGCCAAGGAAAGTTAGATCCATGTCAAGCCAAGACAAGGAAAGCCAGAGCCAAGCCAAGCCAAGCCAAGCCAAGCCAAGGAAAGCCAGGGCCAAGCTAAGCCAAGCCAGGAAAAGCCCAGAGCCATGCCAAGCCAAGCCAAGTCAAGTCAAGCCAAGCCAACCCAAACAAGGAAAGCCAGAGTCATTCCAAAAGGAGCCAAGGAAAGACAGAACCATGCCAAGCCAAGCAAAGGAAAGCCACAGCCAAGCCAGGGAAAGCCAGAGCCAAGCCAATCCTAGCCAAGGAAAGCCAGAGCCATGCCAAGCCAAGCCAAGGAAAGACAGAGCCATATCAAGCCAAGCCAACGTAAGTCAGAGCCAAGCCAACCCAAGCCAAGGAAAGTCAGAGCCAAGCCAAATTAAGCCTGAGAAAGCCAAAGCCAATTCAAATAATGCCAGAACCAAGCCAACCTAAGCTAAGGAAAGCTAGAGCCAAGCCAGGCCAAGAAAAGCCAGAGCCAAGCCAAGGAAAGCCAGAGTCAAACCAAGCCAAGGAAAGCCAGAGCCAACCCAACCCAAACCAATGAAAGCTAGATCCATGTCAAGCCAAGACAAGGAAAGCCAGAGCCAAGCCAATCCAAGCCAAGGAAAGCCAGAGCCAAGCCAAGCCAAGCCAAGGAAAACCAGAGCCAAACCAAGCCAAGCCATGGAAATCCAGAGCCAAGCCAACCCAGGCCAAGGAAAGCCAGAGCCAAGCCAACCCAAAACCAAGGAAAGCTAGATTCCATTTCAAGCCAAGACAGAGCCATA
>NC_061089.1:42006729-42036480 GCF_015104395.2 Macrobrachium nipponense | reverse complement strand
TCCCGGGCGCGAACCATCGACACCAAACAAATCAAGGACGACAGTGAAGCTTATACCACACCGCCACCGCAAGAGGAGGTAGAGCGAATTAGATATTAAAGGACATTTGTAGCTCGATGTATATATGTATATATATATATATATATATATATTATTCTATACACAAGACATATATATATATATTCAGGGACATATACACAAGAAAAACATATATATATTTTACATTATGCACACAGAAAATATATATATATATATATATATATAATATATATATATATATATATATATACATATAATATATATACAAAATAAAAACATGTGTCAACGACATAGCGAAGGATCAACAAAGAATGACAGTGCCTTATTTCTCCTCCTTCCTTATAGTATCTTGCACATTAGAGCACTTTATCATCATGTCTCTCTCTCTCTCTCTCTCTCTCTCTCTCTCTCTATCTCTCTCTCTCGCCCATATACATACTCAACACAGCCAGTGTTTTGATCACATCGTAATTGGATAATTTTGTATCCGTGAAGCACCAATTAATCGACCAGCGTTGCACAGAACCATAGTGAAAAATTTTCTCCTATTATTTTTGTCAGAAGCAAATTTACCCTTCTCCCAACAAACCAAACATACAAAAAATAATAATAAACTTGTTATTCAAAATATGAAAGGCTTTAGTTATTGGTCTGTTAACAAGCACTTGACCTCCTTGCCGCTGAAATGCTGGCGCATGCCTCAGAGGTAATAGGGAACAATGGGAACGTCGCTTCGCTTATGTCAACTTTAAAAATGTTGTATCTTATTCTATAGCTAAAATAGCAAGAGCTCTAGAATTCCTCTATAATCATAAGAAGTATCCAAGAAACACTTACTCGTCAGTATTGCCTGATGCCTAATGAATAAAATAACTTCTAAAATTGGAGTGATTGTTATTTCATTAATTGATTCATGAAATTTGATTGCACTGCTATAAGATCGAATCTTATTTAACACACACACACACACACACCACACAGAGAGAGAGAGAGGAGAGAGAGAGAGAGAGAAGAGGAGAGAGAGAGAGAGAGAGAGAGAGACGACAAGCTAAGGAAGTAAAGTTGATTGGGCTGCCGTAAGGTCGAATCTTTATTGAGAGAGGGAGAGAGAGATCAGAGAGAGAGAGAGAGACGGAGAGGAGAGAGGAAGAGAGAGAGAGAGAGAGAGAGAGAGACGTCAAGCGAGGAAGTAAATAAGTAACATAACAACCACGGTCCAGATAGAACCAATCTTTTATCACGCGAAAATGACATAGTGATGTTCTTTCATTTGGGACGCAGTGGATGGCTGAATGGTATAGTAGGGGTAAAGATATGTCCCAGTTGATATTAAATTTTCAAAGCTGTTCCTGAAAACGGAAGTAATTTCTGTCTGCCTGTCTGTATCTCCCGTCGTCGCATCAATTCGGAACACATCTCACAGAATGCGATTACTTCATCGCATAAAAGGACCTGTTTATGCCGATCTGATGACGATACGATACGAAGCGGCATAAAGTGTCTGGGTTTTAGGCCTCGGGAAACAAACGGTTGCCGAGGGAACGTCGAATGTCAAGACTAGAAACGAAAAAAGATCAATACATCTGGGAGAGGTGACATTCGATGATTGCCGTAAAAGTGGAGAGAATCCATAAAACGAGACTGGGAAGGAAAGATGTCTTTTTTCCAATTATATACCAGATCTCTCCTCTACAAAAATTATTCTCTTCCAGTGGGGATTTTTTTTTACATGAATTTTGTAAAGAGTTTTCATTGGTAGCCATGGCTTTTGGAAACTGAAATGGTTACATCCATTTTTATAGAGGATGTTTGAAGAAGTTGGATGAAGACTTTATGCCTCATTTATCTGTCACTCCTTTCAAGAGGAAATACTTCTATGTAAGGACAAAGAAGTCGTGGTAAATTGTTCCCATGGTAGTACTTGATATATAAAATAAGCAAGCTGACTCGTATTAGCAAAAGAAATTGTTTCAAAAAATGGAGTATATAGTCATTAAGCAGACATCAGTTGGCTTCCGCAGTTTGCCCATGGTACAATGGTTAACAAAGAAAAAGGAGGCTATATTTTGTTTTCATTAATCGTAACAGTTACACAGTGAACATCAGAGCACGTAAACTCATATCACAAGAGACTCCTTAGTCTTAACCTTAAATTAGAAAGCAAGCGTCAGTAGGCATAATAAAAATGTGTAAGCCTTGAAAAATAAATTGATAACCACTTGAAGGTAAAACTGAAGAGTTAGTACAGGTTTGCTGGAAAGTAACAGAAGCGTTGGAAACCTTACATACTCTTTTAAAAAATGAGTATGTGGTTAAACTCAACTGAACTGAATTTACTGTTGCCATGCAGTTAAGAGCGATAGGGCGTCTGTATAAACTTCTTTTAGAATTTGAGGGTTATGTACTGTCTCGCCATAGATGTATACTACTTATTTTTTCTGTAATTTATTTATTTTACTTATTATTTTGTGTGTGTGTGTGTGTGTGAACCCAGTGTTCGACGGCTTTCGTTATTCTGTCATTTGATTACTGATCTGGATCATAACATTCTCGTGTGAATCAAGTATTCTGTGAGACAAAAGTAATTTTTTTAGCGATCACTTTTTTCTTGTCTCAAAAGCTTTTACCCAAGAAGATATCATTCAAATAATGCTGACCTTCGCCATCATATTTTAATTGAAGGTGGATGGAAAATGGAACCTGCCACGCCTTTTTACGCAAGGTAACTGTATAACCAATATTTAACTTTCTTGAAAGGAACGTTTCATATTAGAAACATCTACTTTCCCTATCAAAATGTTTGATATAACGCGTCCAAATGGTTTGTACTATTTTCCGACAACCTTGTCCTGTTATAGTTCAAATTTTCAAATTAAAAAGAAATTATCTCATTTGATCAAACAGCTACATTGGGATGAATTCAATTTATTTGTCACTGCGATCTAAATAATTTAGAATGAATAGCTTACCCCGCCCCAACCTCTCTCTCTCCCTCTCTCTCTCTCTCTCTCTCTCTCTCTCTCTATCTCTCTCCTCTCTCTCTCCTCTTCTCTCTTTAAACATACTTACGATTTTTCTAGGCACATATTTCCCTGGTGTTAGTGAAACGAGAAGAAAGAAATGAATGAGACGGAGGAACTGTGGTGTCAATTAGCAGTATAAATCCCTTTTGTGTACCAAGCCGGAAAAAGAAAAAAACTATTAGTTTGGCAAAAGCAACAATAGAAGCTCCGTTGTGTTGACAACACCAATTTGTGTGATGGATAATGTTGGTCGGATCCACAGGTAAAGAACTATTGTAGAATAAAAGAAACAAATTTACGAATCTTTATTATTTTTTTCTCGATTACAATCCAATAACCTCTCTCTCTCTCTCTCACTCTCTCTCTCTCTCTCCTCTCTCTCTCTCTCTCTCTCTCACACACACAACACACATATTCTAAGTGACAATAATCTCTCTTCTCTCTCTTCTCTCTCTCTCTCTCCTCTCTCTTCGCCTCTCTTCTCACACCACCTGACAACACACACACCCCCCCCCCCCCCCCCCCCCTAACACACACAAATTTTAACACAATAATTTCACTCGAATAATCTCTTCTACCTCGCTACTCTCTCTCGCTCTCTCCTCTCTCCTCTCTCTCTCTCCTTCTCTCCACACACACACAAATACACATAATAATTTCAAGTAAATAATCTCTCTCTCTCTCATACATACGCACACATAATTCTCTCAAACTCACAGACAGGTTCTGTATTCAGTCATTTGTAAAACAGAAAAAAGCTTATGTGATGGTGTCCAGGTAGAGTGTTGTAATATGTTTGTCACTATACAAAGAGTTTCATGAAAATAATAAGCAGCTTCTAGCCACATCTCGTCCAATACCTTAGGGAAATATCGTATTCCCTAGCGCTCGTGGTATTACCGGGATCTTGAAATTTCTTAACATTATACATACATTATACATACATATTATATATCTTGCCGAGTCTATACGACTATACGGCACTAGTTTAAATAAAATAAACAAACAGGCAACCTTCTTACCTCTCGTTGCTGGTTATCCTTCTCCAAATGGAATCAAGCTAAAAATATAAGCTAAATATTATATGGAACAAAAATGAATAAAAATGAAAGTAAAATAAAAGAACTAAGTCTGACCCTCAAAAGACCGTAAACTGTCATTCTACTCTCCCGAACCAGATTAAGTAAACTTTTCTCATAAATCTCACAATCTGATTGATTATGCATTTAAATTGTCAAGTGTTTTTAGGGAACCCATTCTCTTGTATAATGCCATGAACCCAACTGAAACAAGGAGACATATATTGTATCACCCCAATATGTAAGAAACATTAAATGAACTGTACACACTACACTTCTCTCTCTCTTTTCAAAGGGTAACTTTTTCAAAGTCTTAATAGTACACTACCTTGCGATGGGTGCGCCTCAAGTCCTCCTCCAAATGTGTTCTATACCTCAACACCTGTAATCAAAGAGTGCTCCTTCTCTAGCACCTCGGACTATTGGGCCCCATACATACACGTCACGAACACACACACACACACAGTCACGCCTTTTGGAACGGCATAGCAACCGAGTGCCGCACCCAGTCTCATGTGATCTCCTGAAGGGGTCGACAAACCCATACTGCATAGTCACCAATTACGACTCTTTTCAATTCAGCACTCTTCAAGGAATCAAGTGCATGTCGCTAAGCCCTCCTGTCACTAAGCGGAGAAAGCTGAGATTAACAATTCACAGCCACACCTGGTATTTTTTTTAAGATGGCTCGGCCACTTATGTCCTTTGTGCACTCCCGTCGCACACCACATCAGCAACTAGTATATAATGGTTCATAATGTTTGCAAGATAGCCCCCATAACACATATTTCGACTATCACGATGGATATCATAAATGCAACCACTGGAATTGTGAAGCGTTCGCTGAAGAAGAATTCATCCGTCTCTTAGATAGGCAGAACTTGAGCCGCCTCGTGAGTCCATGTAAGTGTTTCACGAACACCTTTGTCGAATAGTTGTAGACCCAGGCTGAGCACGTGAACCATCTCGAAAAAACCAAAATCAGCATTTGCACCATATTCAGTGTCTGCGACCCTCGTAATTGTATCCAACATCTCGTTGTCAAGGTCTCGTGTCTTCCATGCAAGTGCGTCTCGCACCTGCCTCGTAGAAGATTGTAGACCCCTGATTTGACCCAGAACATATCCTGAGACCGAATCCACCGACAAACATCTAATCCATTGCAAAGGCAATCCATAGCATCGCCACTCGTATAGATTCGACCTCTGGTACTGTAGAACCAAGCTGTTTCTGACGTCCCCATCAAGAGAAGTTGGGAATTCTTTAAAGTAATCGTGTGTCCATATTTGAAAAGTCTACATGATCATAAAAAAACTAAAGTCTTGCTTTACCACACAATCTGTCATTAACTAATATACCCAGTCTCCTAGTCAATTATTAAAAATTCCTCACTAAACAAAATATGATCTTTACCCACTGAATCCTCACAAGTAATCCTATATCTGACAAATATACTATAAAAAACCATAATGTCTAACAGCAAAACCCCTGCACTGTTTATATATTTAACCTTCATGAAATATAACGCCGAATACCCCTTCTATCTAACTCATATACCCCTATAAATTTATACCTCCAGTATATAACAGAAATGCGATGTAACAAGCCTTAACTGCCGTATTAACGAACATCCACGATAGACAATGAAAAAGGAAAAAAAAAATAATAATAATTGTACTTTCCCCATTACAAAACACATACACAGAGAAAAAACAAAAAATAAGTACTATATATAGTATAATATATATATATATATATAACTTATATATATATATTAATATATAATAATCCAGCGGGCTTTCAACCATAAACGCAGTATGTATCGTTATGGAATTTGCTACCGCAACATATCCCATCGACCAGAATTGACCTCTTACATACATCCCCATGGAATGTCATAATCAACATATCTGAAAACAGTGCAAATCTCCGAGTAATCAACTCAGAAAGGAAAAATCAGCAACTGGACTCATCACAGCATTATCAGCAATAATCCACCTGTGAATACCTCATATGTTCAAATCGCACTATAGATTTGTCTAGTCAGATTTGTAACCTCAAAAATCGTTATTCTCCAAATAGCCCCCAAGAAAACTCAGCCCCAAAAATCCACCACCCAAAAAACCACAAAAATTCAGCCCCAAAACCCCATAAACACAGGAACTACAACATCCTTATCATAATATTTCTCAGCTTAACAGAAATTTGCCATATTTTCAAGCCGATTTTCCATGTAAAATATTTACCAAAACGCCACAGTTTGTGCATAATAAGAAAAATAGTAGAAGAAATGAAAGAGAAAAAAAAACATTAAAGAGAAAAAAAACATTAAACACATTTCACCATCAATTTGCAAAAACCAGAAAAAAAATGCAACTGCGCGACATTATATTAGTTACCACAACCAACCCTTTTCAGTTTTGATATATGTGTTAATTTCGACCAACCTGTTTTTTCCTCTAAGACTACAAATCTGTTTCCAATCTTTTCCTCTATGACTCTAAAAGGACCCTCAAATTTTGGACCCAATTTGTAGTTTAGCTCATTTCTCATGTTGATTTTTAGAGATACCTTTGTCTCCGACATTGATTTTGGGATCAGATGTTTTGCTATTACTTCTTTCCACCATTTCTCGAGTCGTGGTCTCTAGATTGTGGATGAGACAAGCATTTCTCTCTCTCCCTGTAGATATTAATTATTCGATTGTATCCTCCCTATGATGAGGTATAGTTAACAGATCAAATGTACCTCGTGCTGGGCAACCAAACAAAGCTTCAAATGGAGACATTTGAATGGAATCACTAACCAAAGTGTTAATATTATGTCTAACAATATCAATATATCTGTCCCAAATTTTATTATTACCACCTACAGTCTTCCTGAGAGCTTCGAAGCACTTTCCTATTTGCTCGTTCACACAACCCATTCGCTTCAGGTCTGTATGGAATAATTGTTACTCTCTGTATCCCCATGACTTTCGCTACACATTCTAAAGTTTTGTTTACAAATTCTCTGCCATTGTCGGTCAATAAAACTTCAGGTGAGCCATATCTGCAAATAATACCATTGAAAAATGCTATAGCTACTTCTTCAGCCGTTTTATGCTTAAGTGGAAACATTTCTACTATCCTCGTAAGTTCATCTATTATTACTAACAAGTACTTATTCGCATATCTAGACTCACAAAAATTTCCTAGGATATCCATATATATTCTCTGAAAAGGTTTACTTGGTATCGGATATGACCCTAATTTGCAAGAAGTTATCCTTGCAGGTTTGCATGCATTACATACTGTACAGTTTTCCAAAAAAATTTCCACATCTTTTCCCATGTTTTTCCAAATGTATTTAGCACGCACCTCATTATACGTTTATTCTATCCCCAAGTGCGGACTACCGAACCTGCAATGTACTATATCCAAAACCACGGGAATTAGGACTTTCGGAATTACGATCTGTGTCGTATCTCCTATACTTTCACTAGTTCTCAATTTATATTTAATTTTCCTGATCAATAGATTGCCTTCTAACTCTAAACCCGAAAAAGGTAACTTATAACGTTTCCTGACTAATCCCCCTCTAAGAAATGCTTTTGCGTCTGCCAAAATTTCATCTTAATCCTGCCTTTGCTCTATGAGACCCAGATCCCATTGTATAGACTCGCTAGTGACTAGCACAACTTGAAATCCTTCTGTGTCATAAAAACTTATACTAAGGGCGTCCGCTACTACATCTAATTTGCATTCTATATATTTGAGCTTTGTATCGAAATCTCTGATAGTTAGAAACCATCGAGCTCTTTTAAGGCGACAAATCGGGCTTATTAAAAAGATCTAATAATGGCTTGTGGTCTGTAAGGCCTTCTACTTTATTCCCCATCAGTAGCATTTTAAAATGAACCAGACTTGATACTATTGCAAAGGCTTCTTTACCTATGGTAGCCATTGATCTCTCATTGCTGCCCTTTGTCCTGAACTTCCTGCTATAAAAGGCTATGGGATTGAATTTCCCATCAAACTTTTACATAAGGCAAGCACCTATACCCTCCTGACTGGCATCAGTCACTAATGTGAATGGTTTGCTGAAATCTGGAAACTTCAGAACGGGGGAATTCATTAACGCGTCTTTAAACTTTTGAAAACTCTCAGACTGGGGTTTCCCCCATTGAAATTGAACATCTTCCCGCAATATATTTGTTAGGGGAGCTGCTATATTAGAAAACCCTTTCACAAACCTCCTGAAGAAACCGGCGATACCCAGGAGTGACTTAATTTCTTTCTTTGATCTCGGGGTGCGAAAATTCGCTATTGCTTTGACTTTATCGTCGTTTACTCTAACCCCTTCCTTGGATATGACGTGGCCTAAATATGTGATTTGCTTTTTCAAGAATGAACACTTAGCTAGCTTAATTTTCAACCCCGCTAATCTAAGCCTCCTCAGTACTTCTGTAAGCACTTCCAGGTGTTGCACGATCGTGTCTGTTGCGACTAAAATATCATCCATATATACAAAAACATTTTTACCCAATAACCCGTGCAAAACTGTGTTCACCAATCTGGTAAAAGTCATCAGATTCCCAATAAGCCATACGGCATTCGCGTAAATTCATAGTGTCCCTTGGGCACTGAAAAAGCCGTATATTCCTTACTACTCTCACTAAGAGGGACCTGCAGAAAACCCTGCGCTAAGTCAATTGAGCTATAAATATTATGTCCCCCGATTTCTACAAAAATATTTGGTATGCACACCTGGATAATGGTCAGGGATTGTCTTTTCATTTAAACGTCTAAAATCGACGCATACAGAACCGTCCTTCTTACGCACTGCTAACAAAGGAAAGTTGTATGGAGACACACTAGGCCTAATGATTCCTTCTTCTTCCCATTTATTGACCTCTTTCTCTACCTGTTCTCTGATTTTGAAAGGTATGCGGTATACAGGAATATAAATAGGTTTTTTGCCATTCTCTAAGTTTACCTTATGTCCTAACACATTAGTCAATCCCAGTTTATCACCTTGTAAGGCTACTGTATCCCTAAATTCTGCCAAGAGCTCGCTTACCGCTTCAACATGCTCACTATAATCCGCATTAGCTAAATAATGTTCTCTAAATATTCGTTTCCTTGATTGCATTTCTGCCTCTGAAAACTCAGATTTCCCCTCTACGATAGCCACTGAACCTCTGTCACTACTCCAATCTTGGAGATCTAATACATATATATTCCTTTGGTATCATTACAGTTCAATAATTCTAACCACGTAACACCAGTGTTTGAGACACTGTTCACTGATGCCATGCTAATAATCCCTCTTAGCTTCTTGCTACCCTCAATTACACACACATCTGCGGGTTTTCTCACTTCCCTCAACTTTACTTTTACCATAGTCTTTGAACCTGGCATTAACACAACATCCTCTGATAAAACACCTTTATATTTGTGTTAGTAGCTCCCCGTCCCACGATCCCATAAACATCACCACACTTGGTTCTCATTACATCTACCCCATTGTGAGTATCAGTAATAATATCAATATTAGTATCAGTATCACCACCCATAATGCCCTTGTCACATTCACCAAAATTGTTACCATCGTGGACTACGATATCTCGCATAGCATCACCGCAGTTATTCCCCGTATCATCAGTGTGGGTTTTAATATTACCACTCCCCATAGCCCCAGTATCATCACCATTAGCCCCGCCAAACACATCCCCTTTATGAATAATCTCCATATCCTCAGTTCTAATCGCGTCCTCATAAGGAAGAAAAACACCAGGTATTCCAACAGTTATCCCATTAACATCCGCATGGATTGAAATCTTGTGTCTCCTACATGCAGGATGACCCAGCAAAAGTCTGTTGCCCAATGCAACCAATTTCATAACCAAAAATGGTTCTATTAATACTCTATCACCGAGAGTAAACCATATTTGAACACAACCCAGGGTGTTTAATCTTAACCGTATTTGAACACAACCCAGGGTGTTTAATCTATGGGCTTGCACATCACCCACCGTCTCAGTTGAGGGTTTCAAAGGGTAATGGGAGAACATGGATTGATACAAATTGTGATCCATCAAGTTGATACTCACGCCAATATCAATAAATACTGGGACATCAACGTCCTCCACTGTTCCGTAAACTATAGGCCTGGGCTCTGGGGTTTCCCCCATGAGACCACAATGGCATGTTCAAATCATCTGTACCCTTTTTGTTGATCGGCCTTCCAAAAATTTCGCTGATCCCTTTGCCCTCTTAAGTGACCTGCCTGGGAAGTTCTCATATTATAACTCCCAGAACTTTGAGGTGTAGGCCTCACATCTTTCCGTATCTGAGACGGACAAGATTGCCATTAGCGATCCACATTCTTACTCATTCTACAACATTTAACTCTACACATTTTCTTAGGGTGCCCTGGTTTATTACAATTGTAGCAACTCAACTGCTGTTGCCTTTGATCGATCGATCTTCTATTACATTCAACTATTGCACACATACAGGGAGAAGAAAATTCTGTGTCTCTTTGCACTACATTTCTCGGGCCGGTCCCATTAAAAAAATGTACTATCTACAGTGGGACATTTAGACATATGTTTCAGAATTTGGGCATAAATTAATTCTCCGTCTGATGTAGGTTCAATCTTTTCATCAAAATTACCCGCTATTGCATCCAGTACGTCGTGCAACAACATCGCAAAATGAATCAGTTTATGTAAATTGTCAAGTGAGACACTACCCCCTTTAACCCACTTAGAGGTTTTCAATTTTTCTGTCCATTCTCCCGCTGAGTCAAAAAGTTTTGAGCTATGTTCGAGGAGGCTTATTGTGCCTTTCCGTATTTTATATAGCCCTCTGAGATCTCTCACCATATCCCCGTGTTCCTCTGAGCCATAAACTGCTCTTAAAAATGCTTGCAAATCAGCCCATGTCTGACATTTTGCATATTGAAAATTCCTGCAACAATAGGAAAGATCATCCTTATTGAAATCTAACAAAGCTTCCACCTCTCTGAATGCCTCAACATCATCTGCTATCCCTTTTGCGCTTAAATAATTATTTACACCTTCAATAAAGATTTGTACTGGCTGTGAAAGAACCACATCCACCACTCAACGAAATGGACTCATGCACGCACTAACATTCGTAATGTGATGAAGCAGAGTCTGCATACCACTTGCGTCAGCCATTTTGCTCTCTTTACGAAAGCTCTTATACTTTACAATCCTCCCTGACCTCAATAACATTAATGTATTTATACATAAACAAATCCCAATCCAAAAAAATTAATACCAAGCATCCCTCAATAAAAGATAAAAAACAAACATGCACCACGCCCAGTAAATCACCATATGTATAACTGTTAATATTAAATACAAGGTCGCGCCGGGAACAGCAAAAAAAAAAAAAAAAAAACAGGCAGAAGACAACAACAACAAAAAGTTCGAGAGAAAAACCCTTTCGCTTAGCAAACCATCCGCCCACTTGCGTCTCTCTCTCTCTCTCTCAGACACTCGCCCCTCTCTCTCTCTCTCTCTCTCTCTCTCTCTCTCTCTCTCTCTCTCTCTCCAGGGCGTAACCCACAATCATCAAATATCCCTGCCTATGTTGCCACAAAACCACCAATGTCCGCCGAATCTCGAGGGACATCAAAAACAAAAACACACTTTTGAGCATATTAATCACCAATAAAAAGAGAAAAAAGAAAGAAAGAAAGAAAACAATGAAATTACACTCATGTCTTCATATGACCGGAGCCCAAACTTATATACCCGATAAACACTTCAATATGCCAAAAATTACACTTTAATTTCCCGAATCCCCGAAACATAACTTCACACAAAGTGTTGGCTAAAGACACTGGCTGTGGCGCAGAGAGAGACAACCTCGAACCCCTAACTCAGCAATAACAATGAGGATGCCTGTGACATAATTACAACCCTTTTCCCCAAAAAAATATGCCTAATCTAGCTATAGTCTCTTCAGAAGTGTATCTACAGCCTATGAAAAGTTTTTTACTCGCTGCCATCACCTCTTGCCGAGTCTATACGACTATACAGCACTAGTTTAAATAAAATAAACAAACAGGCAACCTTCTTACCTTTCGTTGTTGGTTATCCTTCTGCAAATGGAATCAAGCTAAAAATACAAGCTGGGCTAACGAATCCTCGTAGATACAAAAATATACTTTTTATTTCCCAAACTAGATAAACATTATATGGAACAAAATGAATAAAAATGAAGTAAATAAAAGAACTAAGTCTGACCCTCAAAAGAACATAAACTGTCATTCTATTCTCCCGAACCAGATTAAGTAAACTTTTCCCATAAATCTCACAATCTGATTAATTATGCATTTAAATAGTCAAGTCTTTTTAGAGAACCCATTCTCTTGTATAATGCCATGAACCCATCTGAAACAAAGAGACATATTTATTATATCACCCCAACATGTAAAGAAATATTAAATGAATGTGTACACACTACACTTCTCTCTCTCTTTTCAAAGGGTAACTTTTTCAAATTAATAGTACACTACCTTGCAATGGGTGCGCCTCGAGTCCTCCTCCAAAGAGTGTCACCTTCTCTAGCACCTCAGACTATTGGGCCCCATACATTACACGTTACAAACATAACACACACAGTCACGCCTTTTGGAATGGCATAGCAACCGAGTGCCACAGCCAGTCTCATGTGATCTCCTTGAAGGGGTTGACAAACCCAAACCGCATCGTCACCAATTCCAACTCTTTTCAATTCAGCACTCTTCGAGGAATCAAGTGCATGTCGCTAAGCCCTCCTGTCACTAAGCAGAGAAAGCTGAGATTAACAATTCACCGCCACACCTGCATTTTTTTAAGATAATATATATATATATATATATATATATATATATATATATATTTATATATATATATATATATATATATATATATCTATATATAT
Source organism: Macrobrachium nipponense (assembly GCF_015104395.2). Classification (NCBI taxonomy): domain Eukaryota; kingdom Metazoa; phylum Arthropoda; class Malacostraca; order Decapoda; family Palaemonidae; genus Macrobrachium; species Macrobrachium nipponense. The sequence continues at coordinate 42,023,394 of NC_061089.1, read as the reverse complement.
ATATATATATATATATATATATATGTTATATCTAATATATATATGAAGAAATTTTTTTCAAGCAACCTCACCAGCCTTTAGTAATTCTAAATTATAGATATATGAATAAAACTCATTAGTGCAGTGGGCTTCCTTTTATGGAGACTCCATCGGCGTAGATAATTATTCTGTGTATGATCCATTCATTTAGCAGGACTTGGTTATTCCTGCACAGTAATTCCATTTCTTTTGATCTGTTTTGTTTTCACAATCTTTTCCTCATTTTAAGAAAGCCCTAGGCCATTATTTTTCCCTTGATAGATTCTTCTATGGATCAGATTTAGCCAAAATATGGAAATTATTAGTAATTATAATGAACTCACTATGATTATCCACTGTAGCCCAGAATCCCAGTAAGTACCTAGAGTAAATATACACACACACATATATATACATATATATATATATATATATATATATATATATATATATATATATATATATATATATATATATATATATATATATATATATATGTATATATATATATATATATACTATATATATATATATATATATATATATATATATATATATATATATGTAAGTGCTACATAAGCAGAATATATGGAATGTTATTCCATATATAAAAAACTAAAACTATGATTCATTAAAACCAGTGACCCAAGAGGTCAACCAGTTTGCTTGCAGGAATGTGATCAGACCAGATATGATAAAGTAGGCTAAGATGATGTGTTGTGATCAGTCAGTGTCTAGTTGTCGTCACCTGTGGTCAGTTGTTTTGAAAACAGTAATCCAAGCTTCCTGCTTGAGACAACCACCGTGACCTATAGTTCAAACGGGCTACGTGACTTGTAACCTATGTCATCTGTGTGTATGTTCGTATGTTCAAGCTACTGTCTGCTTCCTTTATGATTTGTAACCGAGATTGTAGTCAGACTTGAATTAGCCATCATCATTGGCAGACCTGTAAAAATTGTATCCGATCTTCATCATGTAATCTCAGAGAATAGAGATATTTTTATACTAGAAACCTCACATCAGAAAGAAGATATAGAATGAACTTAGAGTTTATCATCATGAGTTGAAACATCTCCGTCGTCATAACCAAAGAAAATACTGACTTCGTAAGTTATCATCAAAGCCCAAGACACTCCAATGAGTATGGAAGTCATAACCAACCGACTTAGCGCAAAATTATCGCAGGTCTAACATAACCTCACAGGGCGCCTTATAATACAAAGGCATGAGCCCTATATATATATCTATATATATATATATATATATATATATATATATATATATATATATATATATATATCTGTGTGTGAAAGTATGTGCCTGTCTATGTACAGACAGACAGACTTGTCATTTTAATAGAAATTAGATTTATAATGCAACTTGCAAAATGACAGCCTAATACTAATATCCGGAAGTATTTATCTAATTGAAGTAGATTAGCAGCAGTATAAATATTCCATTCATCGTCGATAATAAATATTTTATGATTGATATACGCATCATTTAAGCTTAACTGGCAAATATTTTCACCCCACAAGCATTACCGATACACGCATTTCTCTTTGAAGAACGGACATCGCCTATTCCTCCTCGAACCTTATTCCAGTATATTTCTCAGCCATAAATTCTGGCACTTTATGGCCTATATCTCACCTCGAGACGCAGGGTAAACAGACCCATTTCTCTGCTGACGCTCTCTCGTATTTCATGAACCTGCCAATGTCCAGGGCTCTTCAAAAGCTCGGTCACGCCAAAGATAAAAAAAAAATATATTTATATATATCCTCGGCTGATAGAAAAATTATTTTTTTAACAGCAGAACAAATAATTTAATAATTAAGCCGGATATGTTGTAAAATATCTATCGGAAATGCTCAATATTCGATCTATCTATCTATCAGTCTATCTGTTCTTCATATCACCTTCATTTAAATGTCACTTTTACCTCAATGAATAAGTTAAGCTTTTCCTGCAGTCTGTTAACGGAATCACACAGAAAGTTTCGTGTGGACTTTCACGATCATTTTACTATAGGTGGACTGATTGTATTTTGGGAGCGACAGCAATGTAACGTTTGACATTTCTCAGGATCAAAGGGCAAAATGGAATTTAATATTCTTTATATACTTGAAGTAAACGAGATTAAATTCATATTTGGCAAGCATAATTCACTAAAATGCCATAGTGGTTAAAGAGGTCAATGTATAGCCAAGGTCTTATACTTAAGAGGTTGAGGTTCATATAACATTAGACTAAAATACGAGTTCAAAGGCTGAATTGGAATTTTACTTTTGCCAAATATTTTGAACATTACTAAACAGCAATTTCATATTTGCCAAGCATTATATACTAACGAAGCTAATGTGTAGGTTGAGGTCAAAGTCATATTTAGAGGTTGCAGATCAAATAGAATTCTAACCTTGGCCATTAATCTTGTATCATATCCCAATAATGAAGGCAGTGCCCTGAATGAGCCCAGTGTCAAGTTTATACTTAATGATCAAATGTAAAAAAAAAAAATTAACCTTGAGCATAAATTTTGTATAATACAATATAAAATATCTGATTTGGTGAACAATCCATTAATAATGCATAGCGTGCAGAGTGAGTTACAGGTGAAGGTCATATCTAGAGATCAATGGTCAGATTTCTAATTTGGTCTGTTTGTCAGTTTGATTGTAGTATTGTGGGAAACAGTTGTGGAGTTTTACGTATATTTTGGGAGAGATCGGAATGTAACTTTTGGGAGAAAGAGGCCTTTTGGGAGGTGGAATACCCAGCCTTGGAGGAAGTTTATAGTTCTGTTTCTGTTCTCTTATTTGTCTTTGATTGTTTGTTAAAAGTAATATCGAGCAAAAAAAAAAAAAAATACAACTTCGAAATCTAGACGCGAAAACATTAAGCGTCCTTTATGAGATCACCTACGCTCACCTCTAATTCTTGGAAACAAGCAAACGAATGTTTTTTTCCGTTCCTTAAGTCTGGAGGAAGCGATCAAAGGAGAACGCAGCCTTTGATGGCGGTGAAGGGCGCAGATTCAACTTGGTCTCGGAATCGTATTGTCAAAGCGACTCGAGGGCAAGGAAAAATCCTTTTAAGAAGAAAACAAAAACTAATCAAAAACAAAAAGAATAAAAGCAAGATTCTGGATCTCGATAGCTGAAATGACTGATTAGGGTAGGAAAACCTTGAAAATAAATAGAAACAAGAGGAAAACGAAAATAAGCACCGGGAAGTGGATGTGTATGGTTAAGTTTACTAGAAAGAAAATAACCCTTGAAACAGAGAAAAAAAGTTCGTTTATGACCTAGTATATACGTATAATTACACTACCGTATTAGGACGGGCAGTTTTAGACCTACATCACAGAATCAATCAACAGAAGAGATTATGTAGAGCTGCTTCAACCAAGACAATAAAATGAGGATAATTAAAAGGTTTAGGGACAGAATCAAGTATAGGCATAGAAACGGATAAGGAACAGTGTGGTAAACTTTTAGGAGCCAGTAAGACATTCCATATTTTCCAGGTTTTATGCTTGGTGTCACTTTGGGAAAGGAGTTAGAGTATCACTGGATTTGATAATCCCTTTATTATAAATCTGTACGAAGATGGTAACAGCTACTAATTATAGACCATGCGGTTAATATATTTTTTCAATTATAATTTCTAAGATTCTTGAATATTTAGCCTTCACTTTTTAACTGCAAATAAATGGTAGATTATACTAGATGCCTATAACTTATAGACTTCTCATAGTCTATAAGATATATATCATACCTTAGCTAAAAAAGAAAAGCAGGTCGCAAGTAACTATCAGTGTCTCAGACAAGAGTAAAAAATTCTAGCTGTCACTGCAAGACAATTCATATATGTGTCAAAAAAATAAATAAATACGAAAAGAAAGGAAATGGGGACGTTGTCTTTTCTCCAGAGGAATTGGTCATTATCATTTCTGCTTCAGAACTCCTTCGGAAAGACCATGATACGATGAACAGAACACCAATACAAGTTCCGTCTCTCTGGCGGTTGCAAACCCCGTCATACGATGGACATGTTACAGTTTCCGCTTTGATGATATCACTCCAATTCCCGATACTTGAGGACAACATTACCAGAGTTGCTGATACATTAAAGGACATAGTGTTATAAGTAATATCCTTTCATGACAGTAACGTCAGGCAAGATAACGAAAGTAAAATCCTTTCATTTCTAATATAAAGTTAGATTTCTAAAATTGCAGACATGATATCATAAGTAATACCATTTTATCCAAATAAAAGTCAAAAGTATCGGAGCCTTTTTCATATATTTTATGGTTTTGTTCTATTTTGTCAATCAATTTGTATGAAAAAGAAGCCATTTCCCTGTGTTGCATTTCGTATGATGTTTGTTTCTGTCATTATCTTCAATTATCATGGTGAAAAGTTACCACGAATTGTTTACGTTGGCGCTTAAATACATAGCCTTTTTATGGATCAACAAGATCTAACAAACGCCGATTTTTATGTAACATGCAAAACGATTGCTAATAAATAAAGCACTAATTATTTGATTATGTAATCAACTTATCATTCTATATATGTAATCAACAAGATCTAACAACAGCCGATTTTTATGTAACATGCAAACGATTGCTAATAAATAAAGCACTTATTATTTGATTATGTAATCAACATCTAAAAACACCGAGCCCTTTATGTTACATAAATAAAAATATCTTCCAAATGAAGAACTAGTTGCTTACATATGTAATCAACAATACCTAGAACCAGGCCCTCGGACACAAATAGCTCAGTCAATACAAAAATCAATACAAAAGTTTTGTACTAGTACAAAAATTTTCCCCCAAGAATACTCGTTTACTTCCATTCCTTCCTCACAAAATAATCATTATCAACGTTCCAGGAAATATGGAATTAATAACTCGAGAGCCCCTGAAAGAAGGTTATTCAGTCTTCTTCTGCTTTGAAGAGCCTTCAGTATATTATGCAAAGGAGCTCCGAGGTGACCCCAATTCAAGCGGGGCTTAGGAGGGAGGTGGGAGGGGGAATGGTGGGATGATGGAGGAAGAATGGATGGAGGTAGGTGGAAGGAGGGTTGGGGGACGGATGGGTGGGATGACACGTGGTGTAGCATAATTAACTTCCCTCCCAGAGGAATTTAATTAATTGTCTCTGCGTTTATTATCCATTATGTACACCGAGTACAGAAAGAACAAGTGCGAAAGTGGACTTCGCCACCAAAGAGCGGAAAAGAGCTGCCATGAAATGGAACATCGTACATTGGAAAATGGTGGAGAAATTACATTTTTCAGTCCTGTCTACGGCCATTATAAACAGATATCCCAATTGGTTCATTTAGATTCAAACAATAGAGGATTGTTTATGGAACAGGTACGAGTTCAGAGTTAACGTTATGAAAGTATGTACAGGCTAAACGCAATGAATTTTTTTTGAGGAGAGAATGCCTGTTAGGAGTAATATTTATTTTTTACTTGTACGTTAATTTCCCAATGAAAGTAAAAATTTTTAAGGTATGAAAGAGTAAACCAGCATAGGTTGCCATACTTTTCATAATTGCACTAACCAGTCTCCTAGTTAAATATGTTACTAAAATATTGGATTCTCGTTGGCAGATTTACACATACATACATACTTACACACATATATAGTATGTACACATACATAAACGCATTATGTATCTGTGACGCACACGAGAACGTGTGCTCTTGGGAGAGTGGCAGCAGGAGAAGGATGCAGAGAGGGGACTTACTATCCGTAAGACAAGTAATCTGTCGCGCGTTGGGTTGGCATAATTGGTTTAGCCGGTTGCCATTAAACCGCACAGTGGGGAACTAATTGATTCGTTAATACACTTAAGAGAAGGAAGAGCAATTAGCTGTCCAACCCATTAGTCTTAAGTGAAACGAACGTAAGCCAATTTGTAAAAGACATCTTTTGAGACCAAATGCATTTCAATGAAAGGTTCGTTCTGCCTTCTTCTTGTTAGTTTATACATATTTGACCTCGTCAACGATTTGACGATATTGATTCAAGGCTTCAAACAAGATGCTTTTTCAACAGCCAAATATGTCCATGCTACCGTTACTCTATTGGCAAACAAATTTTATTGATATCTTTCAGATGAGCTGAACAACGTGCATGGCCTACAATCTCACTTATCGTAAGCCTATTTAGGTGGGAATATTAGGTTTTTATCTTTGCTAATGAAGGGAATGTAGTTGGATATCTCATCTTTAATTTGCAGTCTACAGAATGTTGGTTCTATGCTGAGACAATGAGAACTTCCCGCAGTTAAAAAAGAACGATTTCTTATTATGCAGAAGAGCCGATGTGCTTATTTCATGCTAATCACATCAGCGATGCCGCTCTCAAAATATAAGCATCGAAAAACTGCCGATGTTTAAACATTCTAAATATGCAAAATTTCTTCGTTTTTGGTAATCAATAACCGATACAGGCTGCTTCGTATCTCTTTGAAAATCTATAGATTAAGAAGTCATTTGTCTTGCGGCTGAAAGTTCTTCTATTTCGTAATAAAGAAAAAAATAATAAAGTCTAAGAGACAGACAGAGTGGAAAACAGAGAGATAGACCGAGGCAAAGCGAGGCAATTGCTCCAAGAGACTTTATCAGCTAAATTGGAAGTCTCCGAATAACGGCCTTGGAGATCCTCCGTTATAAAATGCCTCATTACGAGAGATAACAAAAAGTGGAGGCATTTCATTACGTAAAATGTTTCCCCCCCTCTCCAAAAACTTTCGGTGAAGAATTACAAATCTACTCTAATCTTTCCCAGGGTTTCCTGCACCGCCTCCTCCCTCCCCCCTTTCCCTAACCTCAATCCAAATCTCATATCCCCGGCCACCTCCCCCCCCCCACCCCCTCCCCGGAAAAAAAATTCCAATCCTGGACCATCTTCTCCTAAGATCCCTCTGTCCCATCTTATGAAAAGACTTTCTTTTCTTTGGCCTAACTGGCTTCATGAGAGGCTGTATTTTAACGGTATCAGGAATGTAGACATTTTTATTGTTATTTTTTTTTTTACGGTCTCTCATTTCCAAGCTTCTTTTGTAATAGGCAGGGACGCGTATTTTACTTGATCTAAGCGATTGCCTTACTTTATGGATATCAACGTGATGTCGAGATTCTAAAATCTAACCGCTGCCGGTGAAAAATCAGAAATAAGAGCTTCTTGCTTTTTTATTGTATTTATATGAATTGGCTAATGATAGTATGCTCCCCTCCCTGTGAAGATACGCAGGCTAGTCTTACTGGAATAAACCCATTTAATATAGTTTATTTCACCTAGGAAGATAATTGCTCACGGCGATTACCATGATATTTTATAAATATGTCAAGTTTACTCGTATAAGTATATAAGATAATGAACAATCCATCTTTGGCCAAATGGAAAAAGCGTATTAATATTTTGTTCGTGTGAAAACGCTATATTCCGCTAGTGTTTACTGATTCTTTTATTGGCGAAGTGCATTTACAGCCACGAATGGGCGTGATATAAATGTCTAGTAATATTTGAAACTCCAATGCCCCATCCTACCTATCAGCTTTGAAAAAAAAAGTACAATGTTAATATCTGCATTGAGCACTCAGCTCCGTTTCTGCGTTTATCCAGAGTGCTAATATTAAAATACGGTAATGCCATGCATAAAAGATGCGCGCTTACCATGCAAATGTAGCTTCATGATCATTCATACTCCTATGAAAAGCACCGGATTTTATTTTTGCTCCTGTGGTAAACACCGATAGCTCCCTAGCGAGAGAGAGAGAGAGAGAGAGAGAGAGAGAGAGAGAGAGAGAGAGAGAGAGAGGGAGAAATATGAATAAATATGAAACTTCTACTCTCCTGCTCTCTGTTGAAGAGAACTTGGGTAACAGTTGACCGCTTGGGCCAATGACGAAATTAATCAAGCGTAGTTTACAGTTTGTTTTCCTTCGCCTGTGCTTTTACATTGATTGATTAGATTTCGAATTACTACTACTCATCAGGACGTTCTGAGGAGTGTTCATGCAAGCTATTTTATATACAAATAATAATAATATGGGTTCTGTACATGCTGATGATAGCAAGAACTCAAGATAAGTTAAAAATGGTCATTTATTATATGTAGGAAGGCATACCAATGTGATCAGACACCCACACCCCAGCCCCACCTCTCTCTCTCTCTCTCTCTCCTGCAAAATTTTGTTCAGTGCAATCAGCATAAATTTCATGTAATCATGCTTTATATCATAATTAATACGGCGAAAATTAATTTTGATATGCAGGTATAAGTATTATGTAATCAACTCTCTCTCTCTCTCTCTCTCTCTCTCTCTCTCTCTCTCTCTCTCTTTTCCCCGGCGTTTCTGTAATATTAGTCTAGCTTTTAATTGATGACCTTGAATGCCATTTTCTTTTGGAGGAAAAGTATAATAGAAAATTATAATAAAAAGAGAAGATTAGCTTGTACCTTATCGCTTTCTGTTTTAATTCCTCCATCGGGTAATTTCTTTTCGTTCACTTTCATCAAGAGATTCCACAGTAAATTTCACAACGTTTCCTCACGTAGTTCACTAATCCAGTGAAAGTTCTGGAAAAACTAGTTCGTTGACAGAAACTATAACTTCGTTTTTTAAATCTAAAATTCGGTTATCTCTTGTGAAAATCTTTAAAAAATGAAAGAGAATAGGCGAGGATTTTTCATTATCTATTTTATATTCTTCTTTAAGTGACTGCTCTTTGTCTAAAGTTATAAAAAATCCGACTGCTAAGTCGTCATCTCTTTTGCACATCGCACCACTAAGCTAATGAAGTTGAGGAAAATAATTCTTTCGCAAAAATACTAATAGAATTAGTTCACGAGAATGTAAAATTTCAAGGAAAATAAAAAATAGATATCTAAATTCAGCATTTTTACTAAAAATAGGTTTAAAACTGTCTTTCATTCAGAGTGAATTCACAACGATAAATATAAGTCACATTCATAGAAAACACGGTAAACTTCTGTCGTTTTGTTGTCCCCGAAATATCCCCTCTATTACAGGTCCTCACAAACTTCGTTCATTTTTTCTTTATCTCGGTAATCGGTTCCTTTCCCCAACCTGTTCTTAGCCTCTAAGAAAATTTGAGCAATAAATAAGTTGCTAAACTGTCCTTGAAAACACTTCTTCTCGTTCTTCTACTTCCCTAATAAATGTTCACAAGTACTTGACCCACCTCTTTGGTTACGCAGGTATTAATATCTTTAAAACCGAGAAAATGCCATACGAAAGTTCTGTTGCTTTCAAAGTTAATGAACATTCCTTGGAAATAAAATCTTGCGTAACGTTAAATGTAACTTTGAGCCTAAGGCCTGTATTTTAGAAAAACAGAGAATCGTTATACAACATAACTGACTGACTGATTGATTGATTTATGTCTACTAATATTGGCGTCGCAAAAGAAATTTCATCTCATGGCATTTAAAAATAGTACCTTGATAATCACCGGAAAAGTAAATGAGGCAAAAAGAGTCCATTTAAATCATTACAAAAATGCTACGTTTAAATCGTTGAAATTCTTTTTACACGGCCGACTCTTCCAACGAACGCGGCGTAAACTTTTTTCATAACTTCTCATTTTTAGGTTAACTTTTTGTTCTGAATATGAGTTTCTATTTGGTTATTTATTAGGAAACTTTGATCGTAACTGAGGATTCATAGAAGGGCTAATACTCCGAAAGAGTGTGAAAAGTTTTACAGAATAATTTTCACAAACTTTTTAGAATAATATTTTGTCTTTTTCTTTTGAGGAACACTAGAATTGTTCTTCGGAAATATATTATGAATATTTTAAAACTAAAGTTTTAAAAATATTCTTAATATTAAGCAATTCCCGTTAAGGGGGGAGGGTGTGAGGATGCTCCAGAAAGAATCAAGGCATTGATGACTTCCACATTCATACTTTAACATCCGTATCGTGATGAAGTTCAAAGCCAAACCTTCCAAAACATTTGCCCCTTCGTGAGGCTACAGAGAGACCATCAACAGTATCTGAACCCCCTCAGCTCTCACGCGGCGTTAATCTCGGCTCATCCTAATAACGGCATTCAGTTTTCATCGATCCATTGTCCACCATTCTTTCCACATGACCTAATCATTCCAAAACGTTAAAGCACTAATGTATGAAACCACTTTGTATTGCAAAAATTACAAAATATACCAACAAATACACTGGCGCGCGCGCACATACATACATACACACACATATCTATTATATACATACAAAAGAGAGAGAGAGAGAGAGAGAGAGAGAGAGAGAGAGAGAGAGAGAGAGAGAGAGAACAATCTAAATATAAACTTGATTAAAACCTCGCCTTACTTTCTTCTAAAAGTCTCAAGACTAAAGTTAGTCTTATCCTCACAAAAAGTAATATAATAATAATAATAATAATAATAATAATAATAATAATAATAATAATAATAATAATAATAATAATAATATAAAAACGCTGTATTTCTCATCGTGATTTTGTAAATTTTTCTTCTTAAAACACCTGGTCACTCCTAGATACCACACACGTGCGAGTGAAACATTGCAGGAATAGAATTCTCCACTTATCGTTACTCTTATTTCTTCATTCCTCTCTGTTTCCCCACTTCGATGATTCTTCTTCTAACAGGAAACGAGGTATGTTGAGAGGCAGTTATACCTACGAAGGAAAGTTCATTACCTCGACAGCTTCTGTGTCTCAACCGATTTCCTCGAAAATCTCTCCGGCGGACATTGTCTTCAAAAGACCTTTCTTAATACAGGATATTGGACGTTTGAAAAGCTGACTTTTTTTTTTTTTTTTTTTTTTTTTTTTTTTTTTTTTTTTTTTGTTTTTTTTTTTTTTTTTTTTTGAAGGGGGGGGGAGGGGGCGGGGTTGAGGTGTGGCCTCCTTTACACTATTTGTTTTTAGGTATAACTGCGCAGATATAACTGAACGTTAATGGGTTCAGTTTTGCCCGCACTGGCCGACTGTGCAGGCATAATTGCGTAGGTATAACTCAGCGTTAGTGGCGGCCTTTACAGAGAGATTCCTTGCACTTCTTAGTTTTTGGATGAGTCACAGTTCGACATTGAGCCTCTTGACATCTGAAATACGACACCAATAAGGCAATGGGTAGAGTGAAGTCGAGAGAGGGATTCAAATTCCAGCAACAGGTTCTGCGGATTTGAGCAACAGAAACTAGTTGTCAGTTGAGAATCCCTTGGAAGTTTTCAGGAGCCGCAATCGATTTAGGTCTTCTTCCATCTTGGAACCCTCAGCTGTATGAAAGAACTTTCATCTTCAGCTTTTTTTTATTACTATTAATAAGCAAAACCTGTCAGGAAAAGTTACAGCTAAATATTACGTTAAATATTCACAGAATTTTGTATTCCTCATAAGCTAGCGCTATGTGAAAGTGAGTAAAATCTTTTTTAGAAAGATGTTTTCATATCTTTATCTCGGTTCCATTTATTGTAATACGTCATTCCAGAAAAGACCAAATTCAATCATTCGTAGGAAATAATGCCAAGCATTGCAAACATATCTCTCATAATCCTTCAGGAGTATCGAAAATTATCAAGACCATTTGCGAGTCCCACACGCTTTAGGATTTAATGGATGACTAGATATCATTTTATCCACATCTTCGTTTTTCGCTAAATTCAATAATATACAGTAGCATCAATTTAGATAAAAACCATATTCTATCTATGACGCCGACTGTCGCGTAGCAATACATAAACGAATAGTATAGGAAGATGACTCCCAGAAATGGAATTAATTCTGAGTGACTGATGTGTCTTTTGCAATACAAAAAACATTTCAAGCCTATGAATATGGAAATGGAATTAGCGTTAATCCTCACAGAAAGGCCAGGGTTGCCTAAATCACAGGCTTGCCTCCTACGCCTGATGAGTCTGATGTAAATCTAATGATTTGCTCTAGAAAGGAAAAAGAAGCTGGCGCTTAAAATCTTACGGGTGACGAATGTAACAAGTGAATTTCAAATGGTAACTTTAAATAAAGAATAGTTTAAAAGTTATGAACTTTGACTGGGTATAAGACAATATCTGCAGTAAATTCCGTATTTTACCCTGATTAGATCATTTTGTGTGGACAGTCGATTTAATTTTGGATGCTTTTACCTACATATATCTATTGAAACAAGTTTGTATTTCTCATGCGTATGATTCTATAGTCATGCTAGCTATGAAGAGGACAAGAACAATCCTATAGAACCAGTTCCATTTTCAAGTATTTTGCCAATCATATTTCGGCAAAGAAATTACAGGATTAACAAAGTAAATAAAGAATCTCTCTATATGTGTGCAAGAACAAAGCCTGAAGTAATTTCTGTGGAATAAGCAAATTGTTCTGATCATGCAACAGGGATCTAGTGAATTCAAGCTGAAAGGATGACTGCCAAATAGAACAGTTACCACTGAGCACGGGCTCCATTCTGAGGAAATGGATCTGGTCGATTTAATATAATCTTTGAATGACAGAAGGAGTAGCAATTTATTTTCTTAATCGCCAAGTTTTCTACTTGGCAATATTACATGAGCTTGCATTCACGCCTACCCCATCGTGTAATCAGTGAAATTTGTTCATCATATGGAGATTACCTTCGCCATTGTTCATTAACGATGAATTCTTGGCACCGACGACTTTGCCCAAAGTGAAATTATGGCTTCAAAGTCAGTAGACATTTTAAATAACTTAACATCGCCCGTTAATTCCCAAGGCCGCAATAAGCATAGGCCTTCAGGAAAAGCATTTAAGCTTCATTATTCATTTTTCATTTTATAATAACACCTTTTGGTAAGTAATGTTTTTCCACCTCAATGGCCAGGACTAGAAAGATCCCTCATATGTAAATAGAATAATGGTACGTGAGGTAAAGATCACATTGCATGGAAAGGATGCAACTTTTCTCTTAATTATCCTTCCTGCTCCATTGTTAAATGCAATAGCTGCCACAATTTACAGCTACGGCCCATGAGATAATATTCCGTCCACACAGAAAATATAATATGAACTGATACAGTACACATTGCATTGCATATATGATAACAATGAAAAATCTCTCACGAACGGGAAAAAAAATCTAGGACTAACTAAACGAAAATGAAACAATAACATTTTAATTTATCGAGGGAGAAAGCTGTAATTAAAATTGTATAAGAATTGTAATAGCAAATCTAGAATAACTGATAGTAAAGAAGTTCTTACGCGCGAAAAAAAATAGTCTACCAAAGACTAGCCAACCCACAGAGTGAAAAACAGGGGAAAAAAATTCAAATTAGCGAATGAATAAATTCACCTGAATAAGCCAAGTTTAAATAAGACAAATCCTTTTATTGTCCTGCCTTGCTGCCAGCGTGGTGGAAACTTTTTTCATAACTTCTCATTTTACGGTTAACTTGTTTCGTCTTAATGCGAGTTTCTATTTTCTCATTTATGAAGAAACTTTGAGCGCTCTTGAGGATTCAAGTAAGTGTTAATATTCGAGAAGACGGAGACAAAAGACTTACTGAACATTTATAGTTTTTTGTTTTTAATATATTAGTGAAAGTGACATTTTATATATATATATATATATATATATATATATATGTAATATATATATATATATATATATATATATATATATATATATATAGATATATATCTAGAGGTAAAAGAGGGGGAATGGCAAATAATAATGTTTTATATGATAGTAAAGTCACTGGGTCTAGGACAACTGGCCACGGCCGACTGGCCGTGGTCCAGCTGGCCGTGGCTGACTGGCCGCAGCTCAACTGGCCGCTGGGGACGACTGGCCGCAGTCGACTGGCCGCAGCTGTAAGAGAGAGAGAGAGAGAGAGAGAGAGAGAGAGAGAGAGAGAGAGAGAGATTTTTTTACTTTTTGAAGGAAACTAGTGTTTATTTATTTATCTATTTTTTTTTTAAATACCCTTTTGATTTTTGTGATTGTTGTAATTGGTTATAAACTCTTTCGAATAAACTGGTTTTTATTGTTATTAATGGTTGGAAACTATTTTCATTTTTTAAATGAGAGCTTGATCCTTTGCCAATTGGACTGTTTTCCTGTTTTAAATACATTGTTGAACTTTGTAAGTTATTGTTATGGTTATAAACAATTTATTTCATGTATGCATATCATTTTTGAAAGAGGTTTTCTCTAAGAAAAGAATAATACTTAAAATGTAAATTTTATTACACAGCTGAATTACATAGAAGTTACATAAAATCTGAATTACTGGAATAAAAAATTTAAGAAAATAAAAGATAATTAAAGAGTAAAAAAAGTTTAAATTTCATTAAAAAGTTTGAATTATTGGAATATGAAAACTGCTTAAAATAGCAGCTACATAACTATATATCTAGAGGTTGAAAAGAGGGGGAATGGCAAATAATATGTTTTATATGATAGTAAAGTCACATAGCTCTCCTCGCTTAGAGACAAGTTCACTTGGAGAAAAAGGTATTTGCTGGACAAGCAACTTGACTCGGAGATCGTTCCCCAGTTTGTTAAGCATGTACATTCGTTTGTACGCGTATTACAGGCCTACTAGTTCAGGGTACTTGTGGAAGACGCATTCTTTGAGACGAACGAGAATAGATCAAGTGGTTGCTCAGAGTGTCGGGAGAAAACGTCCATCGAAAAGGTAGGACACATTCTATAAAAAACTTAGAAAAACTGTTACCTTTTGAAAAAAGAGAGAGAAGTTGTGGAAAATACTCTCTTTACGTAAATTCTTTGAAAAGAGTGATGTGGGGGATGTCTCTATACCTATTATCTTTATTACAGATGGGTCCAATTCCATGGTTGATTAGAAACGGGATTCTCTAACCTGACTAGTACGAGACAATAAGACACTTTTGGGTTTGGGAGTGTACCTTAGTCGGAGGGTGTAAATGTTATCTTACTGGTTTCTTTATGGGTAGATTTGGGTGTTTATGCAATTATGACTTGTTAATCATTTTGTTCTTTGTTATAACCAATTGCTTTGGGAAATAAATAGTATTTTTCTATATTTACGCAGTCTTAATAAGCCTCGTGACATCTTATAGACAGGGCACCGTTGGCAACATGTAAGAGTTCCCAGTTTGTGTAGTTTAGGGGATAAGGAGGGGAAAACACACCACAAATACATATATATATATATATATATATATATATATATTATATATATATATTAGAAAACTAGCAATAACACTGATACAAGAGACAAGTACTATACCCATTAACTTGGTGAAACTTGGCCCAATA
This sequence comes from Macrobrachium nipponense, assembly GCF_015104395.2. Classification (NCBI taxonomy): domain Eukaryota; kingdom Metazoa; phylum Arthropoda; class Malacostraca; order Decapoda; family Palaemonidae; genus Macrobrachium; species Macrobrachium nipponense. The sequence goes on along the minus strand of NC_061089.1, from coordinate 42,008,057 downwards.
TTGCCAATGGTGTGAGGTGGAATAAGAAATGAGTTTATCTTCGAAAGGTTTAGAATATTTTCGAGACTGAACCTAATAATATAAACATACTGATTATAATCTTTGGAAAAATAATTTCCCCCCTTATGCACTCCCGAACTAAAATTTCTTTTTAATGATTTGTTTCCCCTTCTTTACTTCCAGATCAATTTATGAAGAGGAAGTATGTTATGATGATGAGTTAAGCTGAATACCTATCTATTTTTGTCAGGTCTGCAAAACAACAAGTCTCAATTAAATCAAAATGTGTAAAGGAGGGAAATATCTATTTCTCATACAAAGATCACATATATTTTTATTAGACTTTTATGTATTTCCTCTGATCATTTTCCTTGATATATAAGAAACTTAATTATCTGTGTAGAGCTAATGCCCTTACTTGAAGAGGCTCTTCAGTCGCCATTCGACTGAGACAGTCGGTTCAAATGATTTCTGGTTACTCAGTAACTCATCTCATACATCTCATCTGTGGTGGACATGTTAGCTTTTACAATGCCCTGGATAATTTGTGGAAAACAAAAGCAAAAACTCATCTTATTTAATTATTCCTTCGTCTGTGGAAGTTGGACCTCGTCCAGAAGTCGACAACGGACATCTTATACTCTCACCTTGGCACACTTATCGAGGTATGTGCTGGCTCAAGCACCTTAAATTGAACCAGTTGATCAACTACAGTCCCTTGTATCGTAAAGCCCTCTGCTTTCTTTGTGCTTCGTGAATTATTCCTCCTGAGTCGCTTTAAGAACGGGTTTTGTACATTCCAGAAAACAAATGTCTGTCAGTATTCCCTGAACTAGCCATGCTTAGACTATTTGGGGGAAACATTACCAGGCAATATTTTTATCACAAAAATATATAGAATTCAAAGGCTAAAGCTTATATCTATAATTTACAGCTAGGGAAAAGCAATTCAAAGCTAAAAAAACTGAACTCCTTTAATGGCAAGATTTTCTGAATACGACTGCTATAGCAGCATTTCCATGGAGATGTACCCTTACCTTTGCCAACCCACACACGGTTCTCAATCTTGGAAATCAAATTTCGATTGTCATAAAAGAGAATTTACTGCGAAATTCAAACGTTTTACCAAAACATAGGGGAACTCCATTTTAAGGGGAATTTGTAAATGGATAATTCAATTTCTGATGAAAGTCTGTGAAAAGGAAAATTAATTATTCAATGCGAAACTAGTTTTCGTTCCCAGAAGCATGCTGAAATGTGTTATTGAAATTAAATGAATGTATAAGAGCATAATCCGACCTTTTGAAGTCTATATATATATATATAGA
>NC_061089.1:41999229-42001729 GCF_015104395.2 Macrobrachium nipponense | reverse complement strand
CATTAATTCCCCCTGTGACTATACGGATTTAGTATTGATCTGTCAAATCACAGGTCAGCGGTTCAAAAAACCCACAAAAAAGCATTTTCATCCAGTCATTAATTTTCTTCTTTAAAAAATGTCTTACATCAATTTTATGTATATTTACTGGAAACCTAATAAACATTTCCCTGCATTCATCGTTCTAGATTGGCTTAACAGTCTAATTCGCATGCTAGCGAGAGAGAGAGAGAGAGAGAGAGAGAGAGAGAGAGAGAGTCGATGTCGCACAAAATGGCAAGTAATCAGTATTTTTTCATATGTCATCAAGGAATTGAATTATCTCAGAGAATAAGATTCTGTGTACTTAATTGTTATGAAACTGCGTTGTTTGACAGAAGCGAGCACGAAGATTATAAATATAGAAAAGAATGCGAATGGTGAGTTTTGCGTTTTCATTTTACGATCTGTTATTGTCGAATTTATTGATCACATTTTCCTGAACCTTTATTGTTGTACAGTTATATAAAAGTATTCATTTGATTACTTATATCGAAATCCCCTGCGACACAGCTTCAAATAAACACCTAAGATTATACCAACCAAATTAGTGGTAAAACGTCCGTCACTTCATTAAACCTCGGAAAACCTAATCCCTAAGTCATCTCATTCTGTTTGTTCCTCAAACATAATCAAGGGCTATACCTCTACGTAATGAGGCTATGGAAAATTTTATCCCGCTAATACACTGAGCCATAATTAATATCGATAATTAAAGAACTAAATATATTAGTAGAGAGAGAGAGAGAGAGAGAGAGAGAGAGAGAGAGAGAGAGAGAGAGAGAGAGAGAGTTTGCTGCTTTAAAAAAATACTGGAATGACAATTACTTGCAGAAAAAATTCTACATACGTAGAAAATACAAAGAGAGATAAATATACATAGATATAACTACATTGTATACATATACATACGTATACAATATAAAAAATATTTATACATATATATATATATATATATATATATCTATATATATATATATATGATTATAAATATATATATATATAATATATATATATATATATACATATACATACATATATATATATATATATATATATATATATATATATATATATATATTATACACCTGCCGTTTAGCTAATATGTACCCACAAGAGTCGAAAATTTGAATATATAAGTAAGTATTCTAAATAATTCTACTTGTTAAAGATTACTTGTCCACTGTGATAAATCATGTGAATCCCTTGAATCTCTAAAATAAGGACACATAATACTAATACATCTGAAATAAAATACAATCCCTTACTTTCCGTGGGCAACGTTCGGCTATAATCTAAAACTATTCCGCTTAAATGATAAAAAGCTTTTTGGAGTTACGATGTTTATTTCTCGACTTAAACGCTGGAAAACGTTATGAAATTGCAGAACGTGTAGCTTATGCAGATGAATCATTCTACCCATTTGCAAGTTAAAAGGCTCCTCTCGGTTCCTCTGCCTTTGAGGATCACTTTCATGTCACCTGGTGTCAGCTTTTCGTTATGGAACATGCTTTGAAAAACTGCACATTATCAGGATCAGGAAAAGGTCATTATAAGTTAGACATACATTCATTCGTTTTATGTAAGTGAAGCAATATTAAGTGGAGAGAGAGAGAGAGAGAGAGAGAGAGAATGATGGATACTTGGTAAAATATGATATGCATAAACCATTCGAAGTGAGGCACTTCTGAGTGTAATAAATGAATTATCCTACCATGTGAGGGACAAGAGAGAGAGAGAGAGAGAGAGAGAGAGAGAGAGAGCGATTCTGAAAAAGATATTCTATGTGTTTTCAACTGCATGAAAGACTACGCGAACACAAGATACCACACGATGTTTTTTCCCCCCTTTAAAAGTAATAAAAGGTTCGTTTCTCCGTACTCTTTAAACTGTTCTATTATCATCATTGACAGCGCTTTTCTCAATTATTTTTAAAACTAAAACACGAAATCAGTTGCCCACTCAGTTAAAGGCGAGGCCCACCGCCAATAACTGTGGTCGATGACAACAAGGACAGCCGGTCGTAAAAACCCCTTTGCCAAACAATAAACCATGCCTGATGTAAGGAAAGGCGCAACAGGCAACCGACCCCTTAATGTATGGATAACGGTGGGAAAGGAGACGAAGACTCACAGGAAAAAGAAGACGACATGACATGAGAAAATATGTTAGTTTAAAGCAGCATTATGATTATTCATTTCCTTTCAATATTGCTTTTATTCTTCTTACGAAGTCTCATTCAAACATTTCTCTAAGTAAACCTTATTGCCTTGTGCTGTGACTATAGTTCTACAGAGCAAAAAGTTTTGTTCTTGGCAAGCAAAGCTATTATAAGATATCTGTAACCAACAGTTAGATTCATACAGTAGAACCAGGGTTCGTTGCTGCTTTTGTTTGTTCAGTGGTGTTTGCAACGGGGGACAAATAGATTGGATAAGTGACCTTATCACAAATGAAATTA
>NC_061089.1:41981729-41994229 GCF_015104395.2 Macrobrachium nipponense | reverse complement strand
ATCCACCTGCTTCTCCTTTCGTCAGCAAATATATAAAATTACCCAACTGTAATTGATAAAGTTAAACATTTTATTATAATGAAATAATAGACATTTCTATCATTTTATTGCTTTTATTAACCTATTTTCTTTACTCAGGATGGACCATATATTCAGGATGCACAAGCAAGTTAACCCGTTCAAAATGGAAGATTTTTTTTATTTTGCTCTTCGGGAAATCTACGGTTGAGTTTCCTAGCCCGATATCCCTCTTAATGAAGTTGCGACCCAATTAAGTCGACCAACTACAAGACACATAATTCACGACTTAGGCCAGTGGTTTTCAACTTGTAGGACATGGCCCACTGGTGGGCCATGGCGGGTTCTGAGGGGGGCCATGACACGAGCATCTTTAAAATAATATTTATTTGCTCTGCAATTAGATGAGTCCACTGATGTCTCATCTTATTCACAACTTCTTGTATTTACTAGATACGTTCATGAGGGAAAATTTAAAGAAGAATTTCTTTTCTGCTAGCCATTTGAAACTACCACCAAAGGTGAAGATATTATGAAAGAAGTAACAAGCTATTTCAGTGAGTTAGGAATGTCATGGAAGAATGTGTGTGCAGTGTGTACTGACAGGGCACCTGCCATGTTAGGTTGAAAATAGGGTTTTGTGTCTAGAGTTAAAGTAATTGCTCATGCGGTTACAGTGACTCATTGCATGATCCATCGTCAGGCACTTGCACCTAGAACGCTCCCTAGGGAATACCAAGCCATTTAGACAACGCTATAAACATAGTCAATTATGTAAAATCTATGTCTGTGAACACTCGTCTTTTCAAACAGTTGTGCAAAGATTTAGATTCCGAGTATCAACTTCTGCTTTTCTACACTGAAAGTTCGATGGCTATCCGAGGGCAATGTTCTGACAGAGTTTTTGAACTTAGAGAAGAGCTAAAGATGTTTTTGGATATGCAAGATAAGGAGCCTATTTTTTTCAATGATCCACTTTGGGAACCACGTTTAGCCTATTTAGCTGACATATTTGACCAGCTTAACAAATTTAATCTAAAGTTTCAGGGTAAGGACACAACAGTTATTCACTTTGTTGACACATTGCGTGCTTTTGTTGCCAAGATGAAGAACTGGTCTAGGAAAGTTAGCTCTGGTAATTTTGCTATGTTTGAGAAGCTTTTTGCGCCAAGAATTTTACAGGTACTTTCCTGATCTTGAAGAAATAGATCTGTCATTTGTGAGAAACCCTTTTAATGCAGAACCAGGTATTATTCCTGAGTCTGACCAAGATGAATTTCTAGAAATGAAATTTGATTAAAGTATCAAGGATTTTTTTTTAAGAACATTACAAATAGACAAATTTTATTTACTATAAATGCACGCCAGTGCTTAACTTCATAAGTAAAAAAGTGGAATTTTAGTTTTTATTTCAATGTCCAAAAATTTATTTAGAATACTGTTAAATGCAGGCCAGCTTATTTTCATAAGTGAAAAAGTATTTTGAGTTATTATTACAATCCATAAAATTTAATTACGCAAATACTGGAAAGTGTTTAATTTCATAAATGAATACACTAATAAAATTGTTCTACAAACTATAATAAAATTCTATTATTATTTTTTACACAATTTAGAAGGGCATTAGGCCACGAGTACTTAGGAATGCCTTAAATGGGCCATGGGCACAAAAAGCTTGAAAAACAATGACTTAGGCCAACAAATGGACAAGGGTTTGAAGATCCATAGAAAAAGGCCAACCATGATAAACATATAAGGTTCAGCATATACAGACGTAGTCACTCTCAGGTGAAGTACGATAAACATCTAATAATTTGATGATGAATTTTCCCATTTTTTGAGACAAGATCTAGGGTTGTCAGCGCCTTTTTTTATCTTTCTCACCTTTCTCACCAGACGCCAGGTAGGCCTCCAGGCCTGTCAGTCGTCCTGCTTCAGGAACAGTCTCCATTCTTGGCGATCATCATAGAGCCTCATCTCATCAACTTCCCGCAAACTAGAGCCTCTCCTCTCTACTCCTCTCTCTATGTTTTGTAGCCATCTCATTTTTGGTCTTCCTACCGGTCTCCTACCTTCCGGTGTCCATTCCAAAAACCTTATAGGATATCGCTCCTCCTCCATTCTTTTGGTGTCCAAACCATCTAAGCTGTCCTCTCTCCACAAAATCTAGTATCCCCTCCACTCCCAGTTCTCTTCTAATGTCTTCATTTCGTAGCCTATCTAGTCTTGTTACACCTTTTATGAGTCTTAGGGCTTTCATTTCAGCTGCTTGAAGTTGGCTTCTAGTTCTTGATGTTAATGTCCATGATTCATGGCCATAAGTCAATATTGGTCTTAAAATAGAGAGGTATATTATGGTTTTCACTTTGCGAGGTATATTTCTGTCTTTCATTAGTGGGTAGAGCAGATACAGATTGTTACTGAATTTCTGTATTCGGGTAGTTATTTCCAGTTTTGAATCGTTTTGGTCACTAAACTCTACTCCTAAGTATCTGAAATTTCTACACTGTTTCAATGTCTAACCTTCTAATTCTACATCTACGTTACTTCGGTTGGGTTCGTGATAGGTGCATGATCTCTGTCTTATTCTTGTTGATCCGCATTCCATTAGCTGTTAAGATCGCGTTCCAGTTGTTGACGTTTTCTTGGAGAGATTCTGCGCTGAGGGCTATCATTGCATGGTCATCTGCATACATAAGGTTGATGGTCATATCTGCAGCTTCATCCTCACCTAGTTCCCTCATACATTTATCTAAGAACAATATAAAAAGAAGTGGGGAAAGGACACTGCCCTGTCTTACTCCTGATTTTATTTCAAAACCTGTCTTCATTCTCTTGATTTGTTTTTACTCTGGATCTGATGTTTTGATGGGTGTTATAAATTGCTCTTATAAGTTTCTCAGGGATTCCATAGTAAGGGTCTTTTACGCATCCCATATTTTCATTCTTGGTACTCTATCAAAAGCCTTTTCTAGATCTATAAAAGCAATATATCTATCCCTGTCCCATTCCCAGCTCTTCTCAAATATCATCTTGAGGGAGAAAATCATATCAGTTGTCCCTCTTCCTGGTCGAAAACCGTTTTGCCATTCACCCAGCTTTGGTTCAACATATCCTCTCAATCTAGTTTCAAGTATTCTTTCATATACTTTAAAAGCATGTGACATTAGGGATATTCCTCTATAATTGCTGCAATTTGTCTTGTCACCTTTCTTATAGATTGGGCATATTAGATCTCTTCTCCAGTCTTCAGGTGGCATTTGCCCATTCCAGGGTATGTCGATTAGCTCTAGTAGCCAGATGACTCCATCCTCCCCCATGTTTTTAAGGAGCTCTGCAGGTATTGTATCCACTCCAGGGGCCTTTACCATTTCTCATCCTCTTGAGAGCATTTTTAACTCCAGTGTTGTTATGTCAGGTTCTGCATCCTCAACCACATCAATTCTACATGCTCTTCAAGGTCATTGCTTCCGTTGTTTAGTAGTGTTTTCAAAGTGATGTTTCCATCCTAATTCAATTTCTCGGGGTTCGGTTAAAATTGTCCCATCCATAGGGTCTTTGATTACATAAGTGGGTGGTTGGCTTCCCTTTCTATAGTTTTTGGCAGTGCTATATATGAGTTTTCTGGTACCTTGGAGATCATTTCCCAGATCTTCTCCTATTCTTTCCCATGTTTCTCTTTTTGTTTGAGCTTTTATTCTTTCCGTTTCTCTCGACGCTTCTTTATAGTTATTGTGATCTTCCAAATTCAAAGTTTTCATCCATTTTCTGAAGAGTTTCATTTTGTTTGCAACAGCGGCCTTTAGTGTGGGGGTCCACCAAGCAGTTTGGTTTTTCCTCCTACCTCGAACTCTTTTCTTTTGCACTGTATTATTAGCAGCACCCACTACAGCCATTCTAAAGTGTCTCCATTTTTCATTTGGGTCATTGCTCTCCTGTTGCATTTGTTTAGCTCTACTTATTTCGTTTTGATATCTAACTAAGCATTCCTCTTCTCTCATATTCTCTAGAATAAATCTTTCTCTCACTTGGCTTTTAATTGGTTTGGGTTTTGTCATCTTTAATTTAATTAAGAGACGCCTGTGATCTGAATCGAATGACACAGAGGGGATGCTTTACGGGGATGCTTTTTACATCTCTGACCATATTTTTGTTATTTGTTATTGCCATATCAATCATTGATTTTTCAGTATATGCTCCTAAAGCCGAGTTCCATCGGTACCAACGTCCACTTGTGGCTGTCTCTATGATTATAGAAAGAGTTCATAATGGACATCTGGTTTAGTATGCAAAATCAATTATGTTTTCTCCTTCTCTATTTCTGTCTCCAATGCTAAATGCTCCTAATATGCTCTCTATGCCTGTCCTGTCTTGCCCAATATGTCCATTCATATCTCCAATTATTAATGTATTCTCTACATATGGGACAGAATCTTTTACTTCTTGTAGATGTCTAGAATTCTTCCTTTTCTTCTTGAGGGCGGCCCTGCTGTGGTGCATACACCTGAATTATGCTGGCTTGAAATGTTCCTAACTTTAAGGAAATGCTAATAATCCTATCACATTTGAATTCTAGATGACTAATTTTTCCAGCTAGCTCTTCACTCACAATAAAACCTACTCCGTGTCGTGCGGTTCTTCCACCTTTGTAAAATAATTGGTAATTGTTATGCAATAATTTTGTTCCTTCTCCTGGTAAACGGGTTTCACACAACCCCAAAATGTCTATTTTTCTCTCCTCCATCATCATGATTACCTCCTCCTCCTTACCTCTCAAAGTACTTAGATTAATTGTTCCTAATCTCAAAGATTTATTTCCCTGTCCATGTCCAATAACATTCCGAGTCAGGATGTGCCCGGGCATCCTTTTTTTATCCTTGTAGCCAAATATAAATACATATATTTACACACATACGCACGCGCGCACACACACACACACACACACACACACATATATATATATATATATATATATATATATATATATATATATATATATGTATATGTATATATATATATATATATATATATATATATATATATATATATGAATAACTTGATCACGAAGTATATAAAACGTGATGCTATGTATAAATAAAGGTTTTTTGCCACGAAGGAAAAAATGAAAAAGCGAGATGGCCAAGTACTTTCGGTCCTGTTCGGACCCTTTACTGAGGCAAACTGATTTTACAGAGAACAACTTAGTCAAAATAAAGCTTAATATACAAACTGACACTACAAGATTAGCAAGCAATAAGGGCGATTTTCACTCTACAGAAAGGAGGAGCCGCCTGAGGGAAGTCACACCTTGAAGGATACACGCAGTAAACAAGTGATTCTCCAGAAAACAGTAGTACATTTTGAAAAAACACGGGAGCATATACAATTTAATATCATGGTACCGATATGTCGATGATATCTTAGTAGTCTTTCCTGGTGGTATCGATGTAAATGATTTACTGTCTAAATTGAATAATTTAGTGCCATCCATAAAATTCACTGTTGAAATTGAAAATAACAATGTCATCCCTTTCCTAGATGTATTAATACATAGAGAATCTTCCCAATGCAAATTCAGTATTTATAGAAAACCCACAAATAATTTATCATATGTACATTTTTATTCTCTCTCTCTCTCTCTCTCTCTCTCTCTCTCTCTCTCTCTCTCTTTGAGACCCATACACACACAGATAAGGTAAAGTTTTCTATATACTGAACTCTTGTATCTTTGTTAGAATGGTCGTTGCTTCTATTACACTAAATATCTACAGTCACCGCTCTCTCTCTCTCTCTCTCTCTCTCTCTCTCTCTCTCTCTCTCTCTCTCTCTCTCTCTCTCTGACTTTATCTCTATGACATCCCACGTAATATTACTTCGAGTATAGAAGGCAATTCTAAGTCTAACATACGTATAATGACCTTTTCGCGATCATCATATTGCACTCATTTCACTGCATATTTCATAATGAAAAGCTGACACCAGGTGACATGAAAGTAATCCTCAAAGGCAGAGGAATCGAGAGGAGTCTTTTACCTTGCAAATGGGTAGACTGATTCATCTGCATAAGCTACACGTTCTGCGATATTGTAACGTTTTCCAGCGTTTAAGTCGAAAAATAAAAAATTGTAACTCCAAAAAGCAGTTTATAACTGAAGCGTGCTAGTTTTAGATTAAGTCTGAACATCATTAACAAACAGAAAGTGGCTCAATTGCCACTTAACTTCTGTTAGCCTGCGCAAAATTTCCTTATATAAAGAGCAAAATAATGCATCTTAATTTCCATACTAAACAAACAAACTTCATCTTGGTAGGCACTCAGAATACGTAAGAATTCATTCAAATCTTCATTGCATACTTTCAAGCTAAATGTGTGTTTGTATGAGTGAGTGCATTTATGTGTTTTTAATGGAGATTTATTTTTGTAAATGAGCGTCATTCGGGTATTGTGTTTTCCACCGAATCAAAAATAAGTGCTGTAACGAGAAAGAACGACTCACTCTCTCTCTCTCTCTCTCTCTCTCTCTCTCTCTAAACACACAAGTGTTTGTCTCTTTGCCCATTCTCTACTCACCCACCAGTATATTTTATTTGGGATAATCAACGTTATGAATGGCTCAGCGCAGGACAACAAAGCTCACATATCCTCATTACGTAACGATCTAACTCTTGATTTTCTTTGAGGAACAAACGAAATGAGGAAAGTTCGGAAATACTGACAGAAGTTTGACTAGTAATTTGATGGTCTAACCCTGCATGTCCATGCGGCTTTCTTTTGCTGAGAATGTCCATATAACTAAACAAATGAAGATTTCTGTTTAACTTTCCCAAGAAAAGGGTTTAAGGATACTTTTGGCATTAGAATGAGGGTATAACGGCCCATAAAACGACGATGTAAAACACATAATTCCCACTCTGTTCAGTGTTTGTGATTATCGTGTTCGCTTTCGTCAAACGCGATTTTATTATATCTAAGTGCACAACACCGTTGTTATAAGAAACTCCAGTTATTTGATGATGTACGAAAAAGTATTGATTATTTGCTATCTGTTAGATATTGAAGAATTGCATAGAACATGGGCTCTCTCTCTCTCTCTCTCTCTCTCTCTCTCTCTCTCTCTCTCTCTCTCTCTAGCCAGAGCGCGATTGCACATTCCTACTGAAATTTTGGTTCATGACGAAGCACTGACTATAGTAGATATAGGATCATTGATTTCCAAAAAGACTGGAATCAAATCCTTTGCTTCCTTGAGAATCCAGTAACTCTTTTACGAAAATAAATAACTGATAAGACAAACTTAAAGCCGCTGACCTAAAATTTATCAAGCTAACACTATTATATTCATTCTGGCCCAGTAGGAATTATTGAGACAAGCTAGTCGTGAGAGTAAAAGCTAAATTTTTCTAGAATGAAAGTTTGCTTTCGTCATTAACTCTAATGTTAAATTGATATAGTAATTGCAACTTGGATCATCTTAACTATTGACACACCTCATAATGAAAAACCATTGAGACCCATTTAGATAGACTCTTCTCAATTTTCGACAGAAGAATCTAAATCAATTTGCATTCATTTAGTCATTTATTTATGATCGTCGAAACAATAATCAAAGTTTGCGACAAAGTTCTCGTCTGCTAGCCTAATGGGAAATACCAGTTCTCTATTACGAAATAAGTATGCAATCAAAACACATTTCCTCATACTATGAAAATGTTAAATTTAGCAGTCAGCGATCACTTTTCCACGACCCTTTTCCCATTCCCATCAATTTCACTGGAATAAATGTTATTTCCTCGGTTCCAGCTGTCCATCGCACTAACTGGAAATGCATCAGGGATTTCCTATGGTTCGCATATGGAGATCGAGATATGAATATTCGATTGGTCAGGTTACAATATTGGTAAAATGACGAATGAATTTTACCCACGTATGAGCAATCCTCCTTGTAAAAATGTTGTTTAAAGCATAAATACTGAATGTGTTAGTCTCATTTCATCATGTAGAATTCTTAAACTGTGCTTAACCGATGCTTATTCATTCGAAACATCGATAATGTTCCTCTTTCCATCTTCCTTGAATGACTAAATAGCAAGTAAATAGAAAAGAAATATATCAGATCTCTCTCTTCGTGTGTTAGGGACCAGACATTAGATCTGGAGAACGTTACCTAAAGTACTTCAGTAGCTGATGTTCACCTGCATTATCCGAAAAAAAATCAAAACCGCGCGCATGACTGCAAATATATCAGTTTTATTAGCAGAAACATTTGATTGCCTGTATTTAAATTGCACTCAAACGTTATAGAAATAAAACACCGAAAGAGACTTGACAAATGTAGTAATATCAAACTTCAACTATAGCTTTTCGTTCTACATTTATTTCAGGAAAACTTACTACATACATACATAAAACACAAACACACACACACACGTTTTGGTGTTATTTTGCCGCTATACTGGTATATTTAGAATTGAGTAGTTATACCTTTTTAATTAAGATATTCCTTACAGACATTTTTTCTGCCATATTGATATATGTCTTACAATACATAGCTCCTTTTAATATCGCCCTACAATTATTTTCTCTCAAATATCGTACACCCAGGTTTCGCAGAATATAACGCCCCTATCCACAATATTTTCCCAGAGAGACGTCCGCATATAAAAGAAAACGCGTCATTAAAGGCACGAGCGCCGAGTCCCTCTCTTTCCCATGCAAATGAAGCAACTGACTCGTTTCATAAATCGTATTCGCTGGAATTCCATCGAAAGGAAGAAAGATGATGAAAAGGGAGAGGTACATTTCTCTCTCATTCCTCTCTGTTGACAATTATTGCTTTTATTCTTATGGTCAACTTATATGCAAACAAATCATTACCGTTACTTTAGCTATAAAAAAAATGTTCTGGCAAGTTCATATATATATATATAATATATATATATATATATATATGTGTGTGTGTGTGTGTGTGTGTGTGTGTGTGTGTGTGTGTGTGTCCTTTAATATCCAATTCGATCTACCTCGGAATTAATAATTGTTTTTTCAAATATGTTAACTGAAGGGAATTTTTTTTTGTTGATACTAATATGTCCTCTCGTGGGTTCGAACAAGTCCCCAGCGGGCAGAGGAGAAATCAGGACTTGCTGGCGGTGTCGATAAAAGCACTGAAGTCCTGATTTCTCCTCTGTCCGCTGAGCGCTGGTTCGAACCCACGATAGAAGAAATTATTATCAACTAAAGAATTTTCCTTCGGATAACATATATGAAAATATATTAATTCCAAGGCCGAGCGAATTAGATATTAAAGGACATTTGTACCTTAATGCATGTATATGAATCACGGTGATGTGATAAAAATTCATATTATATATATATATATATATAATATATATATATATATATATATATATATAGATATATATATATATATATATAATATATATATATATATATATATATATATATCTATAGGGGTAAACCAGCGCGTGGACTGGCCAACTCACCGACTACCACGGCTAGGCCACCCTCCGAAAAAGTACTTTTAGTAACGCATCCTGACACCGGAGATGGCCATCAGTCACGAGTTGTTGGTGAGAGAAGGTGCTAAAGACCTTTACTCTCTTTTCGAAGTAATTGTTTTCTCCAAAGTTAGAAATTAAGGCCATATTTTAAGATTTAAGCAGAGGGTAATGAAAAGGGTGGCCACACAGTGCTCACACCACCAAAATGCTTTCGAAATTTTTACTTACAACTCGGAATATTTAGAAGATTGACGCCATGTCGATGTTTGTGGAGTTGCTTGTGTCAATAAATTTCCCATTTCCTGTGCTAAATCCGCACACCACTTGTACCCACAGACGCTGGGGCACTTTCATCACAACAATCGTACACCCGACCTCTAACCATTATTATCAAAGGGGTCTACGGCATTCTTTGCGGCGTGCGGCGTTTTGCGCTCTTCAATTGTTTATCAGTGTTGTCAATTGGTATGTGTTTACCCTCCAAACTGGGTATGAGACTTACACAAAACCGGGGAAATAAGTGAATTAGCATATCTATTTGTAGTATATATACATATTAGAGCAATTTTATCATTACTGCATTACTATGACAACTAGAATTCATGGAAACAGTTTGTAAATGCATTGGCGTATGTGTGACGCTCCACTAGATTGGCAACGATGAGTAATTTTTCCTCGCGTCGTCTACTCGTAAGTATACATCCGAAATATTTGTTTGTAATTTTTGGGGGGTTAATTTGGTTGCAAAAAAGGGATAATAAACATGAATTAAGTAAACATATTGAAGTAAAGTTAAACTAAATAATGAGTAAAGTAAACAATTAAGGGAATAAAGCTTTGCACCCATAATCAGTGTTGTCTACTGCTGCTCGTAACTGTGTTTAAGGAGCGAGTACTTAGGAACCAGGAAGAGCAACGTGGTTCAAGTGCAATGTGGAGTGAATTAAGACCAAAATGTGTATAATTACAATCAAATAAGCACTGTGGAGTTTCAGTTGTGATGGCAGTAAGGATAAAAACACCGATTACAAGGTAAAAATTAATTCAGTTCAAACCATGACCCCCTGTAATAAAAAGTTTCATACTTTCACTAATATAGGCAACAAAATGTAGTCTTATTGTGCTGATTACAACTGCAATCTTGAGTAAGATAAATAAACGTTACATATATACGCTAACATTGTCCAAATGAATGCTGGGAAGGCTGGGAAAGATGGTGGATTGTCCGTGGTTAGACCGGCCAGCCTCACGATTGCCGCCATATTGGATTTCAAAACTGCCTTGAAAACATATTTTACGAAGAGCGCCACATGCTTATTTTAGTTCGTATGGGGCTTTCATATATCACATTACGTTGACGAAACTTCAATCTTTTGAATGGTATGCTTAAAGTTGTAATTGTATTCTAGTTTTACCAATTAAATATCGAGTGAATAAGGCCTGGCCAGCGTGATGACGATGGATCGTCCGTGATTGTTTACCCTATATATATATATATATATATATATATATATATATATATATATATATATATATATTATATATATAATATATATATATATATATATATATATGTATATATATAATAAATATATACACATATATATCTTTCATTATTTTATACATAATAATTAATTATAGTCCTAATATGACAAAAATAAAATATACCCCACAACATTAAAGAAAATCAGAATATAGGATTCAGGCCAAAGGCCAATCGCTGGGACTCATGAGGTCAGTCAGGGCTTAAACGGAAATCGATAGTAAAAAGGTCTGTAAGGTGTAACAGGAGAAAAGCCTCGCAGTTGCACTATGAATGAATTGTCAGGAGTGGATGGAAAGTAAGATGGAGGAAAGAGTATAAGAACGGAGGTGGAGTAAAAGAAGTGAAACGGGTTGCAGCTAAGAGCCGACGGGAGGCTGCAAAGATCCTTATGAAATGCCTACAGTGCACTGCACTAGGTCCACTGAGGGCACTAACCCCCTACAAAAAATAACATTAAACAATTATTTAGTAGATCTTTTGTCTCCTTTCACAATTTTTAGATACTTGAATCCTCAAGTACGATCAAGATTTCCTCATATGCATTAAAATTAAAAACTCACAATCAGAGAAGAAAAATTAACCTTATAATGGAGTTTTCATCGCGATGGTAAACGGTAAGAATTCAAAAACCGTTTGTTTTATTTATTCATCACTTCTGCTGCGTCATATATATCATTTCCGCATTTGAATATTCCTATGCGTTACAGCGATGTGTTGGCCCTTAATAAACTATTTTTCTTAGGGAGTGAAGCATTCTTTAGCACAGAGCGTACCCCTTTTGTTTTTATTTATTCTATATTTGCCCCATTAGTTCTCGTACGATTTATTTTTTGTGTGGTTACACCATTAGTTCTCGTGCGATTTATTTTTTGTGTGGTTACAATGTTTACAAGGGCAGCAGCAACAAAGGTAGGAGGCAGCTATTGCATTTCCAATTAGAGCAGTGATGATAATTACGAGAAAAATTGCACCCTTTTCGTGGTGTGTCATCTTTACCTCACCGTCCACAATCACGGGACAAGAAAACAAAATAATGTCCGATCGTTAAACGGATCTTTCTGTTGTTCACATATTGGAATCTTTTACAATGATGACGCTTTCCTTGAATTTTAGTATGTATCATCATCGACACAGAAAAGTCCTTTCTTTTGTTAAATCGTATGAAGTTTACCTAGAGTCTTACCAATCCAGTGGCCGAAAACATTCTTTACCAAAAATGATTTTTCATTCAAAAAAAAAAAAAAAAATACAAATGACGCATACTCATTCATTTGAAGTCTTTTTTGGCTGGGTTTATGGTAATTTACGGCCAAGGTTAAGGTTACTTACAAAGCCCTCGGATTTCGGAATCATGATTTTTGCTTTGACAAAGTAGAGTGATTCATTATAGCTACTAAAACTGGCGTCACAACCCTTA